>NW_026946967.1:0-145080 GCF_030014385.1 Trichomycterus rosablanca | reverse complement strand
CACTGGAATTTAGAATTTAAATATCCAGAGAGACTATCGGATGGCCAGGCATCTACATACAAACATGATTGGCTATGTATGAAAAGGGGGAGATAGCCAAGGGTGGATTGGCCTCCTATCCGGGGTAAGTTACTGCTTTGCACCCAGTGATTCTGGGGAAACTGGATCCACCATGACCCAGACCAAGATAAAGCTGGGGTAAAACATAAAATGAAATGAAATGACTTACCACCCCCTTTTCAAGGATGTTTCTTAATAAAGGAAGATTGTCTGGAGTAAGATCTCTTAAACTCTTCAGGTCCCGCCGATGTACAATGGCAATCAGATATAAATCCTCCAGCTGAAAAAGAAGAAGAATTAAATAAACATTTCAAATTATTACATGAAGCAGTAAATCTGTAACTCTGATATTAAATGAATGCTGTATTTGTCCTTATATCTTGATTTAGCTAAGAAAACACATCTTTCTCGTCAGCTCCCGTATTTAGGTTTCGCCACAGCGGATCATTCTAGTCTGCATACCAGATTTAGCACAGTTTTTACACTGGATGCCCTTTCTGACACAATCCTTCTTTTAATATGGGTTCAGGACTGGCACTAAGACCCCACCCCCCTCTCCACGCCTCAGACGTAGCCAATTATGTCTTTGCAGACACCTGACTGGCCGATAGCAATGCTGAGCTTTGAACCCTGGCTCTCATCAGAAGTGGGTTAGTGTATTTTACTTCTGCACCACCTGAGGGTCACAACTTAGAAAATGCTAAAGCATTCACTCACCTGCTTCTGGTCCCATTTAAAATCTGGCAGGAGGACAAAGCCGACATGAGGGTCTGGATCTTCAAACACAATCCTGTCAGCTTCAGCTTTCTTTTCCAGAATGTTGTAAACCCACTGCAGAACAAAAATGCACCTTATGAAGTACAGGTCTAACACATTTACATTTCTGCTCAAATGCAATATGAGCAGTGTAGGGTTCGGGGCCATGTTCGTTGGCCCAACGATAGCAACTTGGCAGTGGTGGGGTTTGAATCAGCAACCTTCTGATCCGTAGTCAGGTATGTTTGTTTATTGGGATTTTAACGTCATGTTTTACACTCTTCGGTTACATTCATGACAGGAACGGTAGTTACTCATTCACTGATGTCAGTAACGCGTTACTCTAATCTGACCACATTTTTCAGTAACAAGTAATCTTACGCGTTACTATTTCCAATCCAGTAATCAGATTAAAGTTACTTATCCAAGTTACTGTGCGTTACTATTTTTGTCATTTTCCTTAGTAAAAAGATATATTTTTGCTTTCTTCTTGTGTCTCGGGGAGTGACGTCTGGCCTATGCGACAATTAAGTCACGTTTTCAGCATGAGGACAACTCACGTGTAATACCACGCAACGACACAAACGTAAACAATGGAGGGAGGAGAGAGATGCGCGTTTTCTAGCTGGAAATACAGGCACTATTTTGAATGTGTCAGCTAAAGATTTTATATTTTATAAAAACAAGTATTTTTTTCAGGAAATAGTTTTTCAGTTCAACTTTAAATGTCAGGAGATACATTGTTACTGTTAAAAACTTCCAATAAAGTGAGTATTGGCAAAACTGGTTGTCATTTTTACGTTGAGGCGGCGGGGGGTGTCGGCAGCTGCTGAATGTAACTAATAAAGTAACTTGTAATCTAACTTACTTAGTTACTTTTAAAATCAAGTAATCAATAAAGTAACTAAGTTACTTTTTAAAGGAGTAATCATTATCATAAATCAGATTACTTTTTCAAGGTAACTATGCCATCACTGTACTCATTACACAAGATTCATCACTTCACAGGTTTAATGTCAAACACAGACAGTTTTGTATCTCCATTTCACCTCACTTGCATGTCTTTGGACTGTGGGAGGAAACTGGAGCACCCGGAGGAAACCCACGCAGACACGGGGAGAACATGCAAACTCCACACAGAAAGGCCTAGACCGCCCCACCTGGGGATCGAACCCAGGACCTTCTTGCTGTGAGGCGACAGTGCTACCCACTAAGCCACCGTGCCGCCCTGTAGTCACTGACCAACAACACAACATGATGCACTACTTTGGAGGAAATGATAGAAGCAGGTGTGATAATGTGAAGAAGACCAACCTGCACACTGAAGCTTTGTTGGGTTATGTGAGGAAGAGTGATGGAACGATAATCATCCTCAGTTTCGTTGATGAGGAAGGTCTCCTGGCGCAGGTATTTCTTCACATGCTTCTCTGTTGCTGGGCAGATCACAGTGGTTTTGATTCCTATCCGCTTGTTAAGTCGTGACGTGTCGACCTTATGAAACGTCACATCCGGGTCCAAGTTGGCTGAGACCCCTCGTATTTTCAATATACCACAGTGCTGTGTCCGAGTCGGAAAAAAACTACCCAACTGTCTTTCTACCGCTTTTCTTGCAATTAGATATCATGAAGTAATATTTTTGTTCATAATTTAATGTAAACTGTCAAATTGTATATTCATTACACGTGTTTCAAGCTGTTTTTAATTTACATGTAATATGTTCATATAATTTACATGTGATATCCTGGATTTTTGATTTTTATAAGCTATAAGCTATACTGATTAAAAGTAAAACCAAAGAGTCAGAAATGTCAGTTTTCATGTAATGAATTAAAAATATGACTGAATAGTCATTAGGAGGTGCATTTTTCAGTACGCTCTCAGTTCCAAGCCCAAGATTAGATACAAATAGGAGGGTTGTGTCAGGAAAAGCAGAATTATTTCATATTTTATTTTTTAGGATTTTAACATCATGTTTTTACAGGGCGGCATGGTGGGTAGCACTGATGCCTCACAGCAAGAAGGTCCGTGTCCTTTCTGTGTGAAGTTTGTATGTTCTCCCCCTGTCTGCGTGGGTTTCCTCCGGGTGCTCCGGTTTCCTCCCACAGTCCAAAAACATGCAGCCAGGCTAATTGGAGACACTGAATTGTCCTATAGATACCAAGCCTCTAGGATGCATAAACCAGTGCATTGTAGTGCCGGTCCCAAGCCCAGATAAATAGGGAGGGTTGTGTCAGAACAGGCATCCGGCATAAGAACTGTGCCAAATCAATAATGCGGATCATGCCGCTCAGGTGGCGCAGCAGTAAAAACATGCGCTGCAACCAGAGCTGGATTTCGAAAGTGCGTCGTTTCGATTCCAGCTCTGCCTTCAGCCGGTCGAAGGCTGGGTGGCTATATGAACAAAGATTGGCCTGTTGTTTAGGTGGGGGGTGGGATTGGAGACCGGAGGGGTTGGGTCTCTCTCTGTCAGAATGCGATTACGATCTCTGCCGGCTGATTAAGAGGCGCCTACACAAGAGATGAGGGAGGGTGCCCTTAGGGTGTGTCTCTCCGCATGCAGCGCTAGGTGGCGCCAAACTCATCAATGTGTGGATGGCAAAGATGCATCCGGCTGCTGCCAGTGTTTCGGAGGGGATATGGGTTAGCTTCGATCTCCTCTGTCAGGGCAGGGTTCGGCATAGACAGAGAGGAAGCACGATACTAATTGGACAATTGGATGCGCTAAAGGGGGAGAAATTAAAAAAATAATAATAATAATAAAAAATAATAATAATAATAATAATGCGGATCACGGTCCGCCTGCAACCCCTAAACGGGAGCAGCCGAGGAAATAGATAGAACATCATGTTTTTACACCCTTTGGTTACATTCATAAAAGGACAGGTAATTACTGGTTACACAAAATTCATCAGTTCAAGTCTATAATGTCAAACACAGTCATGGACAATTTTGTATGTTAATCATAATAGATCTTAATAGATTCATTGTATTAATAAACTGCGCATATTGTAATCCAGCACATGTGGACAAACAGACTGTACGATCAAACCTCATGTACCTGACATTCAGATTTATAAAATGCTAATCATATTTTATTATTTAATGAAATTGGTTAGATTTAGCTGTTAAAATAATTAAAATCTCTTCTCAGGTGACCTCATGTGGGGTCCCCGCTCCATTGTTGTAAACTGTTGCTCTAGGGGTTAACACTTTTTCTTTTAATTAGAATGAATTCCAAATTAAGAACACATGAAGTACTGAACTGAATTTAACTTATTGATATTAGAAAATGAAATGGTTAACATTGTGCCTAGATAAATTGGGCACCATTCTTGGGCACTTGATTCGTCTTCAGTTATCTGTGCAATATTATATGATAGTTAACCATTTCATTACAGAACGAGATATGTAGTTTTTTGGTAAATATCACCTTATGCTCTTATCAACACACATTCAGGGCTGTTGCTAAGGCATTTGGTCCCTTATTCCAGCAGATGACATGGCACTCCAAACCATCACTGACTGTGGAAACTTTACACTGGACCTCAAGCAACGTGGATTCTGTGCCTCTCCTTCTCTTCCAAAGGTAATGCAAAATTTACTTTCATCAGAGAACATAACTTGGGACCACTCAGCAGTCCTTTTTGTCTTTAGCCCAGGCGAGACGCTTCTGACGCTGTCTCTTGTTCAAGAGTGGCTTGACACAAGGAATGCGACAGCTGAAACCCATGTCTTGCATACGTCTGTGTGTGGTGGTTCTTGAAGGACTGACTCCAGCTGCAGTCCACTCTTTGTGAATCTCCCCCACATTTTTGAATGGGTTTTGTTTCACAATCCTCTCCAGGGTGCGGTTATCCCTATTGCTTGTACACTTTTTCCTACCACATCTTTTCCTTCCCTTCGCCTCTCTATTAATGTGCTTGGACACAGAGCTCTGTGAACAGCCAGCCTCTTTAGCAATGACCTTTTGTGACTTGCCCTCCTTGTGCAAGGTGTCAATGGTCGTCTTTTGGACAACTGTCAAGTCAGCAGTTCCCCATGATTGTGTAGCATACAGAACTAGACTGAGAGACCATTTAAAGGCCTTTGCAGGTGTTTTGAGTTAATTAGCTGATTAGAGTGTGGCACCAGGTGTCTTCAATATTGTACCTTGTCACAATATTCTAATTTTCTGAGATACTGAATTTGGGGTTTTCATTAGTTGTCAGTTATAATCATCAACATTAAAAGAAATAAACATTTGAAATATATCAGTATGCATTTCACAACACAGCTGGTGATAGAGCCGATCTGTAGGACACGAGAGAAAAGTCCGAACTCGCCTCAGCGTAGTCCGGGGAAACCGGTGGCTCTGTCACCAGTCGCACCTTGCTGTCACCGGGTAGAAGCACACCTATAGCACAAGGAACACCCCAAACGCGCCGCAGCGTAGTTCGGGGAATCAGACGGCTTTGTCGTCAGCCGCAGCTGGAAAGAAGCCAATCTGTTTAGCGCAAAGAATACGCCAAACTCGCCGTCGCGACGTTCGGGGAATCAGGTGGCTATGTCACCGATCGCGCCTCAGCACGATCGGGAAGGAGCACACCTGTTTAGCTCAAGGGACACCCCGAAATTGCCGTCGCGCAGTTCGGGGAGCCAGATGGCTAGGTCACCAGCCACACCTTGCTGTGGACTGAAAACAAAAAGTTGACAAACTGAAAAAAACCAAACCAAACGAAACAGAGCTAAAGGCATGACAACCTGTGGCTGCATGGTGCCTGCTTAAATAAGCAGGCACAGCTGCAGGTTGTCAGCCTTAATTAGGAGGCCTCTAATTTAAGGCCTTTGTTCCAGAGGATCTGTAATTCCTGTGACGCCGGGGACCAAGGTAGGTTAACCCCAACGCCACAGGAAACCTTACAAACAGCACTGCTTTTATCTGCGAGTACTAGATTTTCACTGCTTATTTCATGGACTGGGGGTGAGGGGGATATGGCCCAGAAGCTAGTACCCTGTCAAACACATGTTGGACCAAGATCTGATTTGGGAATTCCTCTGCAACCAAGCAAAATCTAAAAGCAAGGCTCTGTAATGGGTCACTGTAATTGCGGCTGTAATTGTTTCCAAAAAGGTTTCTACACAGTATTGAACAAAGGTTCTGAATATTTTTGTGAATAAAAGACTTAATTTTGCAGTGATTTTCAAAAGACTCCAACAGCACAATTAAACTTTGAGTGTAGACTGATGGGTAAAAAAGGTAATTACATCAATTTAAAATCTAATCCACAACTCAGTAAAGTGTGTATTTACCTGCATGTTTTGCATACAAAACACAGATTTTTTTCAGTGCATATTGTATTTATAATTCAAAAATATCCTCACCTTCAATGCATGAGGGTCGACTTTGACTGCAGAGCTTTAACTGATCTTCTGGTCTGAATTCCAATGGTTCATCCTCACCTTTTAAATAATCCAGCTGTGTTATTTTCTGCCTTCCTGACTGCATGTCAGGATGTGCAATGCTGATAAACTCCTACCCAAAAAGACAAAATGCTGTCAATTAATGAAAAGGTGCTTCAACAAAATATTAGATTGGGAGTGTGTGTTATAGGTTACATTAAAGGTGGAAAAATTTTGAAATAATTCATCTAGGTTTCATTTTTTACATTACAAAAACTTCATCATAACAGGGATGTGAAAACATTTTATATCCACTGTAAGGACCTTCTCTAAACTGGTGCTGCAAAGTGTATAATTCGCTTTATACAAAATGTATATCAACATTTTTTTTTGTTTAAAATCCCAACAATACTGATACATATAATACACTTATTCTAGTACAACACACACTACCATGTTATAACTACGCTACCATTTACAAATGATACAAATGTAGAATGTACAAAAACACCAGGACCAAGTGAAGTACATTCAGATCTTTATTCTACGATTTTACTGTTTCATTTACATTCTCAGTATGAAAATGTTTAAAAGTATGATTCAGTATTAGTGATTAATTGTTGCAGTAGTTGGTCTAACAGCAGACGTTCCCTTTCCCTTGACAGTAAGCCATAGTGGTGCATCTTCTTGCAACTAGAGAAAGAAAAAGAATAATTGTGAAACATTATTTAAACAAAAAAAATAAAGAAGAGCAATCAGCTGTTGCAAAAAAATTAAAACAGCAATGAAGAAAAGAGTAATGATCATAATACATTAATTTAATTAATATACTGCACACATTGTAAACCAGCACATGTGGTTTTTAAAAAATCACATTAAATGATCACACCAAACAGACTGTAGGATCAAACCTCAGGTAGCTGACATTGTTATCACAGTAATATAAGCTCCAGATTTATAAAATGTAAATTATAACTATTTTTTTTTTATTAAATAGGTTAGATTTAGCTGTTTAGAACTAAATGTAAACAGTTAAAGTCTCCTCTCAGGTGACCTCATGTGGGGTCCATACCTCAATGTTGTGAACTGTTGCTCTAGGGGTTAACACTCTTTTCGTTTAATTAGAATTAATCCCAAACCAAACCAAGAACACATGAAGTACTGAACTCACTCAGATTTAACTTATTGATATTAAAAAATGGATAAGTTAAGTTATCCATGTGCTTGGATAAAGTTAAGGTGTTCAGTTAAGGTCTTCAGTTAAGGTCTTAACATTCTGTGCACAGATATCCTGTCTGTTTATCTGTCAGCCTGTTAAAGATTCCAAATGTTTAAATGTTAATAAATGTATTTTCTTTGTGAAGTGCCTCCATAAATGGTCTATGTAGTTTAGGTCATATTATAATAATAGCAGCAGCAGGTCAAAGTGCTTTACAGGACAGGTCATTCAGTTCTGCAGCAGGGTGATCCAAAATACAGACGTATGTTAACATAATATTAACAAAGTCAAAATTAAAATTTTGCAGCGGCCTAGCCCACATTTTGACATTTGAATTCAATAGACATGCTGTGGAATCACCTAAAATCAGATCCAAGCTAGTCTGCCTGCAGTACAGACCTGTATTTTATTGCATTATGATCTGCAAAATTAAAGAATATTTTGTATAGTTTTGCAGCTGAAGACAAACCAATGTCAAATAGCAAAACTTCCAAAACTGGACTAATTGTTGACTTTAGTCCCAAATGATTACCAAGTCCCAAATCCTTTGGTATGTGGGCATTAAATTACAATAAAAAAAATCTGCATTTCATTATCTGAAACTGATATCTGTATTTGTTTATAAAGGTGATGTCTTCTGATGTCTGAAAACCAGTAGACTGTCTGATTTATAACAGATTTAAAGATTTAGAGCAGAAGTAAAGTTGAGCTAAGTGGAGCTAAAATTCCTCAGAAGCCACGTGAAAGTGTAATATCTCCAATATCCCAACATGACATTGAATTTTATTTTTTATTCATTTTTTAAAGCTACACTTTAGGAGCTGATTGGCTTAATCTGTGTCAGCTGGGACAATGCCTTAAAGCATGTGTATGATTCTGCTCCCTAGACTGTAATTGTTTTTTACTCGAACTAATCAACATCAGTGCCAGTCATGCTTTTAGTTTGGAAAAGTATAACATGTCCTTTTCATAACTAAACATAAACATGAAAAACAAATTAAAACAGTGTTTCATTTTTAAAAAAGTTTTAAGGTCCAAAAGGCACCAAATCCCAGGAATGACCCATGTGTGAACTACTCGACAACTTGATTCTGGTGGCCCGCTCTGTGAAGTTTTACAGTAAAACTGATACATTTACAGTTGAACCATAATAGTTCATAGTTCTGCTGTCACCTTTACAGTTCGACCATGAGCACAACTGTGAACTGTCATGTTATTATGACGCTCGTGGTCATCTCTTCCAGTGTTTAATAATACTGAGTGTGAAGTTGGTAGTTCAACTGTAAACATGATATTGTTGAACTGTGAAATTCAGTTTTGACAGTTTTAGTCAACTTACAGTTATAAAATAACTAATACTCAACTTAAGTGTATATGTGTGTGTGAAAAAATACAAAAATAAAAACAAATATTCAGTATATTTAAAATATTTTAATAAGAAACAGTACAGCACACATGTACACATTTATAATACTTCGAATGATACAAAATTAAATTTGCAACATTTATATTATCGACAGTCAGGGAAGCAAACTCCCCAGGGTAAAAAAACAAAAGTGACCAGACATAAACCCTCATGCATACAGGAAAAATATTACATTATATAATAATTTAGATAGATGACTTTGAAGAGCCATTTATTATGCTTATCCTCTCTGATGCCATGTCAGTCTCTGTCTACGGACACTTTACACATTCTTGCATGCGCACTTGACTTGAGACCGTTTTCTCAACCAACCGTTTCTGCCTCCTCACAGAACTGCATCGGGTGTACTGCACAAAATACAAATTTAGCGTAAGTTTTCAGTTATTTCATTCTCAGACAATGTGTGCTCTTGTGTATTTCTTCAAAGATGAACTTCCTGCCAAAGGTGTTATTGAGTCAGAACTCATTGAAGGGCACAAAAATCTGATGATGGAAGATGTCGACGGTTAAACTGTTGTAGTGAACTGCAAAGTGAGAAAAGGAAAAAAGACGTTTGTCAATCATTGCCATGCTAAATCAATGATGATAAGTCATAAACTTAAAAAGATTTATAAAAATAACAGGAATATCTATATTATCCCTGAAAATTTCTAAAATGAGTGGAAAGTCAAAAATAACCCAGGTCTCAGCCTGATATATCTTTAAATTTATTAATTGGAATGTTAGCCAAACGTTAACATTAGCATCACTATGTTAGCTGACGTTTGTTGATTCTTAATCTGCTTTTTAAATGCTTTGTAATGCTTGCAACATGTTAAGACTGTTGCAATTACTTAGATTGTCGTGCTGTTATAGTGCTGAACTGCACCATAATAAACAAATGCTTTTGATATTTCTTATGAGACAATTCATCTTTGATGTCATATCTATACACGTATCTTTTCACATAAAATTAAATAAGCTTCTACAAAGTATTTAATAAAGAATAAATGTATTTGTGAATAAGCTGTTTAAAGTCATTTTCAAAAGAGTCCAAAAGCACAATTACACTTTGAGGGTAGGTTGATGGGTAAAAAAGATAATTATATCGATACAAAACCTGATCTTCTGGTCTGATTTCCAACGGTTCATTATGATCATTTAAATAATCCTACTACAACCCCTGGCAAAAATTATGGAATCACCACTCTTGGAAGATGTTCTGTCAATTGTTTAATTTTGTAGAAAAAAAAAAATCACAGACATGCCACAAAACTATCATTTTTCAAAATGTCAACCTTCTGGCATTAAGAAACAATAAAAAAAAGAAACAAATATAATAGTTGTGGTCAGTCACAATTGCTTTTTTTAGATCAAGTAGAGGAAAAAAATATGGAATCACTCAAATCTGAGGAAAAAATTATGGAATCACTCTGTAATTTGCAGTTTAAAAACAAAACATCTGCAGCAGATTAGATTTGCTAATTATTCTTCAGTTTAAAAAGAGTGCTTACACCTCGGAGAGCTGTTGCACAAAGCAGATTGTCATGAATCATGGTTCCAACACAAGATATGTCAGTTGAAACAAATGAGAGGATTATAAAACTCCTTCAAGAAGATAAATCATTGTGGAATGTCGCAAAAGATGTTGGTTGTTCCCAGTAAGCTGTGTTTAAAATCTGGACCAAGTACAAACAAAATGGGAAGGTTGTAAAAGGGAAGCATACTGGTAGACCAAGTAAGACATCAAAGCATCAAGACAGAAAACTTAAAGCAATATGTCTTGAAAACAGAAAATGCACAACAAAACAAATGAGAAACAAGTGGCCGGAAAGTGGAGTCAATGTCTGTGACTGAACTGTAAGAAATCACCTAAAAGAAATGGGATTTACATACAGAAAAGCCAAACAAAAGCCATCATTAACACCTAAAAAGAAAAGAACAAGGTTAAAGTAGGCTAAAGAAAAGCAATCGTGGACTGTGGGTGACTGGATAAAAGTGATCTTCAGTGATGAATCGCGAATCTGCATTGGGCAAGGTGATGATGCTGGAACTTTTGTTTGGTGTCTGTCCAATGAAATTTATGAAGATAACTGCCTAAAGAAAACATGTTAATTTCCACAGTTGTTGATGATATGGGCCTGCATGTCGGGTAAAGGCACAGGGGAGATGGTCTTCAATAAATGCCAAAGTCCACATTGAAATTTTGGACGCTTTTCTTATTCCATCAGTTGAAAGGATGTTTGGTGATGATGACTTCATTTTTCAAGATGATAATGCATCTTGCCATAGGGCAAAGGACGTGAAAACTTTCCTTCAAGAAAACATATAATGTCAATGGCATGGCCTGCAAATAGTCCGGATCTCAATCCATTTGAAAATCTCTGGTGGAAATTGAAGAAAATGGTCAATGACAAGGTTCCAACCTGCAAAGCTGATCTGGCAACAGCAAGAGACAGTTGAAGGCAGATTGATGAAGAATACTGTTTGTCATTAGTTAACTCCATGCCTCAGAGAGTTTAAACCATTATAAAAGCCAGAGGTGGTGCAACAAAGTAATAATGGTGCAGTGTTTTCTAATGATTCCATAATTTTTTCCTCAGATTTGAGTTATTCCATATTTTTTTCCTCTACTTGATCTAAAAAAAAGCAATTGTGACTGACCACAACTATTATATTTGTTTCTTTTTTTATTGTTTCTTAATGCCAGAGGGTTGACAGTTTGAGAAATGATAGTTTTGTGGCATGTCTGTGATTTATTTTTTTTCTACAAAATTAAACAATTGAAAGAACATCTTCCAAGAGTGGTGATTCCATAATTTTTGCCAGGGGTTGTATGTTAGTTCCTGCCTTCCTGACTGCATGTCAGGATGTGCAATGCTGATGGACTCCTACCCAGTTAATCAAAATGTCCTTCAACAAAGTATTAGATTAGTAGTGTGTGTATTTATTTTTATCCAACAACCTGCCAAAAAAACGTTTGATTTTAGATTGATATTTAATTGAAAAAAATTGGTTAAGTTTTGAAATGATTTAACTAGGTTTCTTTTTTTACATTACAAAAACTGGGCATTATAACAGGGATGCAAGGACATTTTATATCCACTGTTAGGACATTCTCTAAACTGGTGCTGCAAAGTGTATAATTATCTTTATATGATAGATTTATTACACCTGTTACCATGATTTAATAACTAGAAGGTGTAGCCCAGCACTAATGCCCACAAGCTATATAGGCATAGTTTTTTTTTCTTTACATGAATGTTTAAAAATTATGTTGTTCTTTTTCTATTCTCTGTGTGCAATATTATGTTTAAACACTGTAACATATACTTATTAAAACGTAAAAACACCGTAACATTTTTTAAAGATACATTTTACAAGCTTGAATATTTTAAATTTCTCAGTCACTTTAGCATTAATCTCTTTCAAAAAATTCACTGTCCATTTGATTAGCTTCATCTACTATATGAATTAGATGCGTGTGTGGTTATACAATCGTTTGTTGTTCTGTGTACTCACCATTCCACACATTCCATTCATAAAAGAAACTCCCCCACTGAGTTTATGTTCTGAACCATTCTAATAACTGCAATGACACAAACATGGTAATGACATGATGGTAGTGTGTGTTGTTCTGGTATGTGTGTAGCAGGTGCCGCCGTGCTGTTTGGATCCTTTACCCACTTAGCATTGGCTGTAGCTGTAGCTAGAGCTGTTCTTCCATGCACAATGATATTTTCTCTCTAGTTATTTATCAACAATTTCTGACACTTTCTGATAAGATAATGCTGTTGGCACCTATCTTGCCTTAGCATTAAGGTGTTTAATATCCCAACAACACTGCTACATCTAATTTGCTCATTCTAATACAACACACACTACCATGTTATAACTACGCTACTACCATTTACAAATCTAGAATGTACAAAAACACCAGGACCAAGTGAAGTACATGCAGATCTTTATTCTACGATTCTACTGTTTATTTTACATTTGCAATGTAAAAGCTGAATGTTTCTCAGTTTAAAAGTGTGATTCAGTATTCGTGATTAACTGTTGCAGAGGTTGGTCTGGCAGCAGTTTTTGTTCCAACATTCAGCCATTTTGACGCATGACCTTGAATCTAGAGAAAGAAAAAAAGTCTTTATAAACCATAGATCATATTTTAAAGTCATGTAGCTCATGTCATCATTTAGCAAACCTTTTAAAAAAATATTTTGGGTAGTTTGGTGCACCAGTCTGTCATAGCTGAGATCCGGGTTCAAATCTCAGGGGTGCTTTTGGTCGGCCATGCAGGCAGCTACGTGACTCTTTAAAGGCAAATTTTTAAAGGAAGGGGGGGGGGGGTTATTGCTCTGAACAGCATAGCCATTAGGAGGTGCATTTTTCAGTACACTCTCAGTGCCAAGTCCAAGATTAGATACAAATAGGAGGGTTGTGTCAATTTTTACAGGGCAGCACGGTGGCTAAGTGGGTAGCACTGTCGCCTCACAGCAAGAAGGTTCTGGGTTCAATCCCCAGGTGGGGCGTTCCGGGTCCTTTCTGTGTGAAGTTTGCATGTTCTCCCCCTGTCTGCGTGGGTTTCCTCCGGGTGCTCCGGTTTCCTCCCACAGTCCAAAAACATGCAGCCAGGCTAATTGGAGACACTGAATTGTCCTATAGATACCAAGCCTCTAGGATGCATAAACCAGTGCATTGTAGTGCCGGTCCCAAGCCCAGATAAATAGGGAGGGTTGTGTCAGAACGGGCATCCGGCATAAGAACTGTGCCAAATCAATAATGCGGATCATGATCCTCCTGCAACCCCTAAACGAGAGCAGCCAAGGAAATAAATAGAACATCATGTTTTTACACACTTTGGTTACATTCATGACAGGACAGGTAATTACTGGTTACACAAAATTAATCAGTTCAGGTCTATAATGTCACACAGTTATGGACAATTTTGTATGTTAATCATAATAGATCTTAATAGATTCATTGTATTAATAAACTGCACATATTGTAATCCAGCACATGCGGTCAAACAGACTAGGCGATCAAACCTCATGCACCTGACATTGTTATAACAGTAAAATAAGCTTCAGATTTATGAAATCTGAATTATAATTTTATCATTTAATGAAATTGGTTTGATTTAGCTGTTTAGAACTTACTCATATTAGAAAATGAAATGGTTAACATTGTGCCTAGAATATGGTACATTCAGGCCTATTGCTAAGGCTTTTGGTCCTTTATTCCCACACTTGCATTTTAATGTTTTACTTTAACACTTTCTACATACCAACTTCACACACACACACACTTTTCTAAGCTACATCTTTACATACACACTCACACATCAACACAGGAATCTAAAACCTGGCTCTCACACACTCATCTTGATTATATATACTGTATATTGCCAAAAGTATTCACTCACCCATCAAAATTCAGGTGTTCCAATCACTTCCATGGCCACAGGTGTATAAAACCAAGCACCTAGGCATGCAGACTACTTCTACAAACATTAGTGAAAGGATGGGTCGGTCTCAGGAGCTCAGTGAATTCCAGTGTGGTACCATGATTGGATGCCACCTGTGCAACAAGTCCAGTCGTGAAATTTCCTCACTACTAAATATTCCACAGTCGACTGTCAGTGGTATTATAACAAAGTAGAAGTGATTGGGAACGACAGCAACTCAGCCACAAAGTGTTAGAGCCACGTGAAATGACAGAATGGGGTTACAGCTGAGGCACATAGTCACCAACTTTCTGCACAGTCAGTCGCTACAGACCTCCAAACTTCATGTGGCCTTCAGATGAGCTCAAGAACAGTGTGTAGAGAGCTTCATGGAATGGGTTTACATGGCCGAGCAGCTGCATCCAAGCCTTACATCACCAAGCGCAATGCAAAACGTCGTATGCGACACCACTGGACTCTAGAGCAGTGGAGACGTGTTCTCTGGAGGGAAAATCACGCTTCTTTGTCTGGCAATCTGATGGACGAGTCTGGGTTTAGCGGTTGCCAGGAGAACGGTACTTGTCTGACTGCATTGTGCCAAGTGTAAAGTTTGGTGGAGGGGGGATTATGGTGTGGAGATGTCTTTCAGGAGTTGGGCTCGGCCCCTTAGTTCCAGTAAAAGGAACTCTTAATGCTTCAGCATACCAAGAGACTTTGGACAATTTCATGCTCCCAACTTTGTGGAAACAGTTTGGGGATGGCCCCTTCCTGTTCCAACATGACTGCGCACCAGTGCACAAAGCAAGGTCCATAAAGACATGAATGAGCGAGTTTGGTGTGGAAGAACTTCACTGGCCTGCACAGAGTCCTGACCTCAACCCGATAGAACACCTTTGGGATGAATTAGAGCGGAGACTGCGAGCCAGGCCTTCTTGTCCAACATCAGTGTCTGACCTCACAAATGCGCTTCTGGAACAATGGTCAAAAATTCCCATAAACACACTCCTAAACCCTGTGATAAGCTTTCCCAGCAGAGTTAGCTGTTATAGATGCAAAGGGTGGGCCGACATCATATTAAACCCTATGAATTAAGAATGGAATGTCACTCAAGTTCATATGCGTGTGTGAAGGCAGACAAGCGAATACTTTTGGCAGTATAGTGTATATACATATATACTGTATATTTATATATATATAGTGAGAGAGAGGGGGGGTACATACAACCAGTGGCCATAAACATTGATTGCCTAGTGCATGCGTCTTCTCCACCACTGCAAGTTTGAACAGTCTTTGTACTTTCATAAGCATTGGACTTGTAACATTGAAGAGCAGAACCTGTAACAGAGTTAGCACAAAAGAAATGGATATACTTGTAGTTTTTGTTCAAACCATTAAGTATCAGATTGCAGAGAATTTTGAGAGAATAAATTGATCACATTCACCAGGCAGGAAGTTTATGGCAAGGTTTCAATTTAGAGTACTTAATCCATACAAACATGCTTTTGAAGGTTAAAATTACAGCCAAAAAATTGGGTAGAGAATCAAATAAAACTTCTAGTTAAAGCAAAAGTGTTTTCTAAGTGTGTTATAGAGTATTAACAAAATGTCTTATAGAAAAGGTACTCAAGTACTGCATTAGTTTTTAGCTTTTGAAGCCGATAGGCCCAAATATAAGTCTATTGGGACTTCATTATTAAAGCTTAAATTTAAGCACATTTAAAGCTTAAATCACTTACCTCCCACTAAAAGCAGGGAAAGAACCAGAGTCACAAGCAGGAGCTTCATGATTCTGTAACATGAAAAGAATGAACAGTGATGTTCCTTTTTGCAGACAAAGTTCTGATGTTCCTCATTACTAACTACATGTTTAACATAAAAATAACACAGTTTACTCAGTACCAATTGCATGAACACTTTAAATGTGTGTGTGTGTGTGTATATATATATATTATGGCAAGCCAAAAAGGAAGTATATAGCAAACGCTGATATATATAAGTTGAAACTTGATATATATAAATTGAAACTTGATATATATAAATCGAAACCTGATATACATTAATTGAAACTTGATATATATAAATTGAAACTTGATATATATAAATCGAAACCTGATATATATAAATTGAAACTTGATATATATAAATTGAAACCTGATATATATAAATCGAAACTTTATATATATAAATTGAAACCTGATATATATAAATCAAAACCTGATATATATATAATTTGAAACTTGATATATATAAATTAAAACTTGATATATATAAATCGAAACCTGATATATATCAATCGAAACCTGATATATATAAATCGAAACCTGATATATATAAATTGAAACGCTGATATATATACATTGAAACCTGATATATATAAACTAAAACTTAAGTACCCCCATGCACAATGCAAGCAAAAGGGTTTGTGTAACTTTGGTCATTAATTTTTCACTTCAAATACCAAAATTGAAAAGGTTTCAGTCTTCAGTTTCGTTTCAAATAACAAACAAACACACATTGATAGTAATAACGTGACAACATGATCTGACTGTTGTGATTTTTGTGTATAAAACTAACATGACCACGTTACAACGTCCAGTACAAAAATCGCTTCCCCACATTGTTTATTTTTTTGCAGAGCAAATATGTGCACGTCACAAATACAAACACAAAAGTCAGGACAACAGGACGCGTCGTTATTATGACTTTTTTAATACTTGTGCTTGCTTTACACTGTCTACATAATATTATAAGCATGTAAGCGCGTGCAGGCGCATGCGCGTTTATTTTTGATTGAACTGATATAAATGCTGATTTCGGAAAATTAAAATACAAGTTGTTCACAATGTGTGTTTGTTGTTATTTGAGAACAAACTGAAAACTGAAACCTTTTCAACTGTTTCGAATTATATATCTCAAGTTTCCATTTATATATATATCAGGTTTCAATTGATATATATCAGGTTTCAATTTATATATACAGTATATCTCAAGTTTCAATTTATATTGAAACCTTATATATATATAAGGTTTCAATTTATATATATCAGCATTTGCTTTATATTTCCTGTTTGGTTTGCCCTAATATATATATATATATATATATATATATATATATATATATATATATATATATATATATATATATATATATACTGATCAGCCATAACATTAAAACCACCTCCTTGTTTCTACACTTACTGTACATCTGTCAATGTTATCAGTTCCACTTAACATAAAAAAGCACTTTGTAGTTCTACCTTTACTGACTGTAGTCCATCTGTCTCTCTACATGCTTTGTTAGCCTCCTTTCATGCTGTTCCTCAATGGTCAGGACCACCACAGAGCAGGTATTATTTAGGTGGTGGATCATTCTCAGCACTGCAGTGACACTGACATGCTGGTGGTGTGTTAGTGTTTGTTGTGCTGGTATGAGTGGACAAAACACAGCAGTGCTGCTGGGGTTTTTAAACACCTCACTGTCACTAGCGGAACTAAGAATAGTCAACCAACCAAAAATATCCAGACAACAGCACCACATGGGCAAAGTCCTGTGACCACTGATGAATGTCTAGAAGATGACCAACTCAAACAGCAGCAATAGATGAGCGATCGTCTCTGACTTTATTTACTGAATTTAAAAACTCCAGCAGTGCTGCTGTGTCTGATCCACTCATACCAGCACAACACACACTAACACACCACCACCATGTCAGTGTCACTGCAGTGCTGAGAATGATCCACCACCTAAATAATACTCTGTGGTGGTCCTGTGGGGGTCCTGATCATTGGAAAACAGGGTGAAAACAGGCTAAAAAAGTATGTAGAGAAACAGATGGACTACAGTCAGTAATTGAAGAACTTCAAAATGCTTTTATATGGTAAGTGGAGCTGATAAAATGTACAGTGAGTGTAGAAACAAGGAGGTGGTTTTAATGTTATGGCTGATCAGTGTATATATATATATATATATATATATATATATATATATATATATATATATATATTTATATACAAAATAAATAAATGAAGGCATTCTATTCGATTAATTTATTAAAAAAAAACTCCATGTATCATTCATTATTTAATTAATAATTAATCCACAGTAATTATAAACTAAATATGATTTGGTAAATGCAAGCACATTTCTCTTTCACAATTCCCCCAAATGAACAAATGCTGAAGCAATCACAGTAATCTCTTTTTGTAGTAGTACTAAATAACAGTAATGAATAAAGTGTTTGATTATGTTTGTAAGTCACTTTTAAAAGACTACAAAAGAATGTTTACACTTTGTACACTGATTTATAAAAATGGCAATTATATCCATTCAATATCAATACACAACACAGTAAAGTGTGAAAAAAGACAAAAGGTCTAAAAAACTTTCTAAATCCAGTATATTTAGCTGTATGTTTTGCAAAAAAATTCCAGTTTTTCCAGTACATATTGTATGTATAATGTAAAATATCCTCACCTTCAGAGTTTCACCAGCACTGTATGAGGGTTGACTTTTACTGCAGAGCTTGAACTGAATCTTCTGGTCTGAATCCCACTGGTTCATCACCTTTTAAATAATCCTGCTATGCAAGTTCCCGCCCTCCTGATTAGACAGACAAGCAAACAGACAGACTGACAGATAGATAGATTTAACTTTATTGTCATTGCTTAGTACAAATACAAGGATTTTGTGTTGTGTGATTATTAACAATAATTTGCAGTGTATCATCTTCACTGTATACAATCATGTACTGTAAATATTATTTTAATTAATTCATTAACTAATTAATGTTTAAGATTTAGCTGCCTACAACCCAGTCTAACCAGTTAAAATCTCTTCTCAGGTCACATGATGTGGGATCCCGACTCCAATATTGTGAACAGTTGCTCTAAAGGTTAACACTTTCTTTTTTTCATTACAGTCTTTAGAGGCAAACACTTAATATAAATGTCTTAATAAGAACATACCAGGTTTCAGCAACACATTTATATTTTAAACCAGCACATCTCTGACACTGAAGAGCAGAACCTGTAACAGAGTAGCACATGATATATCTGCAGTTTTTTGTTGAAGCCATTAGGTATCTGAGTACAGAGAATTTTATAAATGGGTTCATGGCACTATCATGACAATATCAATCTGCTTTATATAAGCAGCAGTGGGTGATGTGGGATGAAAAAACCATTAGCTATTAACCCATTTTTTATTTTTATAACATTTTAAAGCTTAAGTAGCTTAACATTTAGATTAAAATTCTATGAATAATCCAAAAGTACTCTAATTGTTCTAATCCAAAAATGATGTGCTATAAAGACTAAAAAGCTGGTGAAACTTTCATCATAAGTGGAAAAACCTAAAATCTGTTTTTTCACTTAACATCAAAAAATTAATCCCAAGTTAGTATAAACTAAAACAGACAATGCGAGCACCTTCCTCTTTTAACATTTCCCAGCAAATAAACAAATTCTAAACAAAGTAATCTTTATTTGTAATTTATTTATAATGTTCTCACTCTACTTTCACTCTACTACTTTATATTAAGTCACAATATACACAATAGTTATTATATCTAATTATTATTTAATTTCGAAATCAGATGCCTGCTTAATAAAATAAAGAACGTATTTGAAAATAAAGAACGTATTTTTAGCCACACGCACTGCTCAGTGTATAAAGTCAATTATGTAAAATAAATTTGTTGGGTAAATTCACAAAGCAAGGTCTATAAAGACAAGGTTTGATAGGGTATGATGGTCTAGAGGAATGCCAGTAACTTGCATAGAGCTCTGAACTCAACCTCATGTGGGGTCCATACCCCAATGTTGTGAACTGTTGCTCTAGGGGTTAATATGCTTTTCCTTTAATTAGAATAAATCCCAAATCAAGAACACATGAAGTACTGAACTCACTCAGATATAACTTATTGATATTATAAAATTAAATGGTTAACATTGTGCCTAGATAAATTGGGCACCATTCACTTGATTTGTCTTCAGCAATGTGTGCAATATTATATGATAGTTAACCATTGGAACATTCCATTACAGAAGCTATGTTGTTTTTTGGTAAATCTCACCCTATCCTCTTATCAACACACATTCAGGGCTGTTGCTAAGGTTTCTGGTCCTTCTGCATTTTTATTTTTTTCACCTTAACAGTCTCTACACAGCAACTTCCAACTTCACACACACTTTTCAAAGCTACATCTTTACGCACACACACACACACACACACACACACACACACACACACACACACACACACACACACACACACACACACACACACACATTCTAGATTAGAAACCTGACCTTCACATACTCTTCTTGTTACTATCCTTGCAGTAAGCCACTTGGAATTAAACCGTAAAACTACAGAGTAAAAGCTATATAAAAGTGTCTTAATAAAAAAACATACCACGGCCAGTCATGGGCATTACTGCTGTCCTCATGCATGTGTTGTTTCCATTAGTGCAAAATTCACCAATACATGTATCCTGATAATAATCACAGTAACATTGAAGAGCAGAACCTGTAGCACATAAGTTATCACATAAAAATTATATATTTGCAGTTTTTGTTAAAGACATTAAATGTCAGATTGCAGAGAGTTTTATAAATGGATCACATTCAACAGACAGGAAGTTCATGGCATAATTTGGGATATATTCTACTTTATACAAGCAACAGTGATGATGTTGAATATAAAGCTATATCGGCTATGATGATGCAGGGATGCAGTGCAATGCAGGGCCTCAAGCACTCCTTCCATTGGAAAAGGTTTCAATTTAGAGTACTTATTCCATATACAAGCATGCTTATGAAGGCCAACATTTCAGCCAAGAATAGATATGGCATCAAATAAAACCTCTAGTTTATGCAAGTGTCATAATTCATTAAGAGTCATAATTAGTGCATCATTTTGTACTTTTTTTAAAGCTTAAATCACTTACTCTCCACCAAAAGCAGGGAAAGAACCATAGTCACAAGCAGGAGCTTCATAATTCTGTAACATATAAAAGGAACAGTGATGTTACTTTCTGCAGACAAAGTTCTTCTGATGTTCCTTATTACTAACTACATGTTTAACATAAAAATAACACAGTTTTCTCAGTACCTATTGCATGACTAATCCAAAAATATATATCTATATATGACAAATAGAGGCATTGTATTTGATTATTCTATCCAAAAAGTGTCCAAGTCCCCAAGCTCTGCACCCTTGTCTACACTAGTCAAAAGCCTGAGAAAATAAATATGTTTTCAGTCTAGACTTAAACATTGAGACTGTGTCCGAATCCCGAACAGAGGCAGGAAGATTATTCCAAAGTTGTGGAGCTTTGTAAGAAAATGCTCTTCCACCAGCCGTGATCTTTTTAATTCTAGGAACTATAAGTAACCCTGCATCTTGTGAGCGAAGTGGGTTGTAGTGATTAATAAGTTCACTCAGATACTGTGGAGCCAGACCATGTAGCGCTTTATAGGTTAGTAAAAGTATTTTGTAATCAATGCGGAATTTAACTGGCAGCCAGTGTAGAGATTATAGAACAGGACTAATATGATCAAATTTTTTAGTTCTAGTTAGCACTGGAGCTGCTGTATTTTGAACTAACTGGAGTTTGTTTATGGATCTACCAGAGCATCCAGTTAGAAGAGCATTACGATAATCCAACCGAGAAGTTATAAACGCATGGATCAGTTTTTCGGTGTCATTAACAGATAGTATATTTCTTATTTTAGAAATATTATGCAAATGATTATTATTATTAAATGATAGAAAGCAACTCTAGTAATATTATTGACGTGTGTATCAAAGGAAAGATCTGAACCTAGTGTGACAGTTTTTTACATCTGGGCTGGGATTAACAGAGAAAGTGTTTAGGTTTAGCACCAGGTTAGACAACTTGTCTCTTGCAGCTTTAGAGCCAACAAGTAAAACCTCTGTTTTATCTGAATTAAGTTATAGAGTGTAAATAATAGCGGTCCCAGTACCGACCCTTGTGGAACACCACACTTTTGTAGTTTCCGAGCATTTATGATTTACATAAACCAATTGAGAGCGGTCAGTCAAATATGATTGAAACCAAGAGAGTGCGAGTCCTTTAACACCTACTGTATTTTCTAGCCTCTCCAGTAAAATGTTATGATCGACCGTATCAAATGCTGCACTAAGATCTAATAGAACAAGAAAAGAGACACATCCATTATCAGAAGACATTAACAACTTGTTAACTACTCTAATTAATGCGGTTTCGGTACTATGCTTGGGTCTAAAACCAGATTGCAATTTTTCATGAATACAATTTTCATTCAAATAAGAACATACAGTAATTGTTTGGAAACGACTTTTTCTAATATCTTAGAGACAAAAGGGAGGTTTGAAATTGGCCTATAATTAGATAAAACATGTGGATCAAGGTTAGGTTTTTTAATCAGAGGTTTAATAACAGCACTTTTAAACAACTTAGGAATGTACCCAAGGCTAAGGGATGCATTGATTAATGTAAGCAGGGGATCTACAATGGCTGGGAGTAAATCTTTAAGTAAACGAGTTGGAACAGGATCGAGTATACACGATGATGACTTTGATGATTTAATCAACGCAGTTAGTTCATTTTGGGAGATTGGATTAAAGTTTCAACATGAACATGAACACTGTTCTACAACTGTTTGACAGTCCAGCCTCTTAGATGCTGTAATTTCTGAACCTGTAGGCCTCTGTATAAATGAAATACTAAACCCCCGAAATATTAACTTGTTGTTATTAGAAAACGAATTGGTTACAGTCTTTAGAGTCAAACAATTTATAAAAATTAGCAGGATTACTGTATTTATTTAAAATGTCATCAAATCATTTTGGTTTGTCCATAATCCTGATGTTGCCTGCAGGTTATACAGAGACCTACAGGTTCAGAAATTACAGCATCTTGGAGGCTGGACTGTCAAACAGTTGTGAAACAGTGTTTATGTTCATGTTGAAACTTTAAGATTCTAGTATAACCCTCTTTGGGTTATAAAGTTAACACTTAAGGTTAACAGAAGCACGTAAGATGGCTGACTCCAGGAACCACCTGTGATTCAACATCAGATGCACACAGAGCAGGATCACATCTAAAAGCCTGCAACTTAAATCTTCTGTCAAGGGTCACCAAGTTAGCAAGATCATTTACTAAAGTGTTTTCAGTTTGAGTGTGTATAGACATAAGATACTTAACAGCAATAATTGATGTTTCAATTTACCAAAGAGCAAAATCTATTTGCACTGCAAACGCATTGTTTTCTTTAACCACCTCCACTAAATAAACAAATGTTGAATCACATCAATCTCTATTTGTAGTAGTACTAAATAATTATGTACTCACGTGTACTGTATATTGTCACAATATATTTACATGTACTGTATATAGATTTACAGTATATTTACTAAATGTGTATGTTCAATTATTGTTTAATTGTGTCTGGTAAAAGGGAACAACCAATATTTCATGGACTGGGAAAGATATGGCCCAGAAGCAAGTTCCCTGTCAGACAAATGTTGAACCAAGATCTGGGGTGCATTTCCCAAAATGTTTGTGATGCTAAGTACTTCGTAACCAGTGTTGCCAACTTAGCGGCTTTATTTAGTGAGTTTTCAGACCCCCCAGCGACTTTTTTTCAAAAAAGTGATTTTTATTGGAGACTTTTTGAGACTTGGACGTGAAAGCACATATCGCTCTGCAGTTACTGTCCTAAACGAGCAGTGGGTGCTCTGTAGATTTATCCTACCCATCGATTTGTCCTACCGAGCATGCGCACACCTGTTTTTGACTCGTTTAGTGGAACGCCTAAGGTTAGTAATGTGTGGTTTTAGTTTTAATTTCTTTAAAAGTTTAAAGTTTAAGTGTATGTAATGCCGTTATTATGTGACTTATTTTGTATTCTCTTTCAGAACTATGCAAGGTGCTCAAATGAGCTATTCTTGATTGAATACAGTTGAATAACTGTTGTTTATCTAATGCTGTGTTAACATTTAATTTAACCACGTTTATACATGCCTTGCATGCACGAAAGAGTTTGTTGCTCTGTGTACTCTACTCCATTCATAAAATAAACTCCTACAGGACCCCAACTTAAAAAGTTATGGACCATTCATATATCTGCAAAACCACAACCATGGTAATGACATGGTAGTGTGTGTTGTCCTGATATGAGTGTAGCAGGTGCCACCGTGCTGTTGGGATCTTTTACCCTGTTAGCACTGTCTGTAGCCACACAATGTTATTTATTTATCAATAGACACTTTCTAATAAGAGAATGCTGTTGGCACTTGTCTTGCCTTAGCATTAAGGTCTTTAAAATTCCAACAACACTGCTAGCTACATCTAATACACTTATTACAGTACAACACACACTAACATGTTATAACTACAATACCATTTACAAATGATACAATTGTAGAATGGACCAACTGAAGTACGTGCAGATCTTTATTGTACAATTAAACTGTTTTATTTACATTATCAGTATAAAAATGGAATGTTTCTCAGTTTAGAAGTATAATTCAGTATTAGTGATTATTTGTTGCAGAGGTCGGTCTTGCAGCAAACGCTCCCTCTGATAACACATTCAGTCAGAGTGGTGCATTTATTTAAAGCTAGAGAAAGAAAAAGAAAATAATCAGTCATTCTGAATCATAGAACATAATGCTTTAGCATAATGCGAGCTTTTTTAACAGTTACAGTGTATCACGAAGAACAATGTTAAATTAAATTAAATTTGTATGATTTATTATTAAATTTGTATGATTTATTATTTTTGTTTGACTGTGCTGGTGGGCCACAAATAATACAATTTAAGACGCGGACCGTATAAAATCTGACCTGGCCAGACTTAATCCATATACAAGCATGCTTTTAAAGGCCAAAATTTCAGCCAAATAGTTTGGTAGGGTATCAAATAAAAACTCACGTTAAAGCAAAAGTGTCCTCTAAATGTGTTGTGTAGAAGTAAGAAAGTTACTTGATGAAAAGGTACAAGTACTGCGTTAGTTTTTACATTTTGAAGCCAATAGGCTTGAATATGAGCCTGTAGGGGTGTAAGAGTCATAATTAGTTCATCATTATGTACTTTTTTAAAGCTTAAATCACTCACCCTCCACCAAAAGCAGAGAAAGAACCAGAGTCACAAGCAGGAGCTTCATAATTCTGTAACATATAAAAGGAACAGTGATGTTACTTTCTGCAGACAAAGTTCTTCTGATGTTCCTTATTACTAACTACATGTTTAACATAAAAATAACACAGTTTTCTCAGTACCTATTGCATGACTAATCCAAAAATATATATCTATATATGACAAATAGAGGCATTGTATTTGATTATTCTATCCAAAAAGTGTCCAAGTCCCCAAGCTCTGCACCCTTGTCTACACTAGTCAAAAGCCTGAGAAAATAAATATGTTTTCAGTCTAGACTTAAACATTGAGACTGTGTCCGAATCCCGAACAGAGGCAGGAAGATTATTCCAAAGTTGTGGAGCTTTGTAAGAAAATGCTCTTCCACCAGCCCTGATCTTTTTAATTCTAGGAACTATAAGTAACCCTGCATCTTGTGGGCGAAGTGGGTTGTAGTGATTAATAAGTTCACTCAGATACTGTGGAGCCAGACCATGTAGCGCTTTATAGGTTAGTAAAAGTATTTTGTAATCAATGCAGAATTTAACTGGCAGCCAGTGTAGAGATTATAGAACAGGACTAATATGATCAAATTTTTTAGTTCTAGTTAGCACTGGAGCTGCTGTATTTTGAACTAACTGGAGTTTGTTTATGGATCTACCAGAGCATCCAGTTAGAAGAGCATTACGATAATCCAACCGAGAAGTTATAAACGCATGGATCAGTTTTTCGGTGTCATTAACAGATAGTATATTTCTTATTTTAGAAATATTATGCAAATGATTATTATTATTAAATGATAGAAAGCAACTCTAGTAATATTATTGACGTGTGTATCAAAGGAAAGATCTGAACCTAGTGTGACAGTTTTTTACATCTGGGCTGGGATTAACAGAGAAAGTGTTTAGGTTTAGCACCAGGTTAGACAACTTGTCTCTTGCAGCTTTAGAGCCAACAAGTAAAACCTCTGTTTTATCTGAATTAAGTTATAGAGTGTAAATAATAGCGGTCCCAGTACCGACCCTTGTGGAACACCACACTTTTGTAGTTTCCGAGCATTTATGATTTACATAAACCAATTGAGAGCGGTCAGTCAAATATGATTGAAACCAAGAGAGTGCGAGTCCTTTAACACCTACTGTATTTTCTAGCCTCTCCAGTAAAATGTTATGATCGACCGTAACAAATGCTGCACTAAGATCTAATAGAACAAGAAAAGAGACACATCCATTATCAGAAGACATTAACAACTTGTTAACTACTCTAATTAATGCGGTTTCGGTACTATGCTTGGGTCTAAAACCAGATTGCAATTTTTCATGAATACAATTTTCATTCAAATAAGAACATACAGTAATTGTTTGGAAACGACTTTTTCTAATATCATAGAGACAAAAGGAAGGTTTGAAATTGGCCTATAATTAGATAAAACATGTGGATCAAGGTTAGGTTTTTTAATCAGGGGTTTAATAACAGCACTTTTAAACAACTTAGGTATGTACCCAAGGCTAAGGGATGCATTGATTAATGTAAGCAGGGGATCTACAATGGCTGGGAGTAAATCTTTAAGTAAACGAGTTGGAACAGGATCGAGTATACACGATGATGACTTTGATGATTTAATCAACGCAGTTAGTTCATTTTGGGAGATTGGATTAAAGTTTCAACATGAACATGAACACTGTTCCACAACTGTTTGACAGTCCAGCCTCTTAGATGCTGTAATTTCTGAACCTGTAGGCCTCTGTATAAATGAAATACTAAACCCCCGAAATATTAACTTGTTGTTATAAGAAAACGTATTGGTTACAGTCTTTAGAGTCAAACAATTTATAAAAATTAGCAGGGTTACTGTATTTATTTAAAATGTCATCAAATCATTTTGGTTTGTCCATAATCCTGATGTTACCTGCAGGTTATACAGAGACCTACAGGTTCAGAAATTACAGCATCTTGGAGGCTGGACTGTCAAACAGTTGTGAAACAGTGTTTATGTTCATGTTGAAACTTTAAGATTCTAGTATAACCCTCTTTGGGTTATAAAGTTAACACTTAAGGTTAACAGAAGCACGTAAGATGGCTGACTCCAGGAACCACCTGTGATTCAACATCAGATGCACACAGAGCAGGATCACATCTAAAAGCCTGCAACTTAAATCTTCTGTCAAGGGTCACCAAGTTAGCAAGATCATTTACTAAAGTGTTTTCAGTTTGAGTGTGTATAGACATAAGATACTTAACAGCAATAATTGATGTTTCAATTTACCAAAGAGCAAAATCTATTTGCACTGCAAACGCATTGTTTCCTTTAACCACCTCCACTAAATAAACAAATGTTGAATCACATCAATCTCTATTTGTAGTAGTACTAAATAATTATGTACTCACGTGTACTGTATATTGTCACAATATATTTACATGTACTGTATATAGATTTACAGTATATTTACTAAATGTGTATGTTCAATTATTGTTTAATTGTGTCTGGTAAAAGGGAACAACCAATATTTCATGGACTGGGAAAGATATGGCCCAGAAGCAAGTTCCCTGTCAGACAAATGTTGAACCAAGATCTGGGGTGCATTTCCCAAAATGTTTGTGATGCTAAGTACTTCGTAACCAGTGTTGCCAACTTAGCGGCTTTATTTAGTGAGTTTTCAGACCCCCCAGCGACTTTTTTTCAAAAAAGTGATTTTTATTGGAGACTTTTTGAGACTTGGACGTGAAAGCACATATCGCTCTGCAGTTACTGTCCTAAACGAGCAGCGGGTGCTCTGTAGATTTATCCTACCCATCGATTTGTCCTACCGAGCATGCGCACACCTGTTTTTGACTCGTTTAGTGGAACGCCTAAGGTTAGTAATGTGTGGTTTTAGTTTTAATTTCTTTAAAAGTTTAAAGTTTAAGTGTATGTAATGCTGTTATTATGTGACTTATTTTGTATTCTCTTTCAGAACTATGCAAGGTGCTCAAATGAGCTATTCTTGATTGAATACAGTTGAATAACTGTTGTTTATCTAATGCTGTGTTAACATTTAATTTAACCACGTTTATACATGCCTTGCATGCATGAAAGAGTTTGTTGCTCTGTGTACTCTACTCCATTCATAAAATAAACTCCTACAGGACCCCAACTTAAAAAGTTATGGACCATTCATATATCTGCAAAACCACAATCATGGTAATGACATGGTAGTGTGTGTTGTCCTGATATGAGTGTAGCAGGTGCCACCGTGCTGTTGGGATCTTTTACCCTGTTAGCACTGTCTGTAGCCACACAATGTTATTTATTTATCAATAGACACTTTCTAATAAGAGAATGCTGTTGGCACTTGTCTTGCCTTAGCATTAAGGTCTTTAAAATTCCAACAACACTGCTACATCTAATACACTTATTACAGTACAACACACTAACATGTTATAACTACAATACCATTTACAAATGATACAATTGTAGAATGGACCAACTGAAGTACGTGCAGATCTTTATTGTACAATTAAACTGTTTTATTTACATTATCAGTATAAAAATGGAATGTTTCTCAGTTTAGAAGTATAATTCAGTATTAGTGATTATTTGTTGCAGAGGTCGGTCTTGCAGCAAACGCTCCCTCTGATAACACATTCAGTCAGAGTGGTGCATTTATTTAAAGCTAGAGAAAGAAAAAGAAAATAATCAGTCATTCTGAATCATAGAACATAATGCTTTAGCATAATGCGAGCTTTTTAAACAGTTATATAGCTCATGTCATCATTTTGCAAACTATTTAAAAAGTCAAATTTAGAGTAATGCTAGCCATTCATCACTGAGGTCCGGCTTCAAATCCCAGCTGTGCTTTTGGCCGACCAGGCATCTACACAGACATGATAGGCTAGTTTTAGGATTATTGTGCTGAACAGTGTAGCCATTCAGAGGTGCAGTTGTCAGTAAGCTCTCAGTGACAAGCCCAAGATTAGATAAAAATAAAGAGGGTTGCATCAGAAAAAAGCAAAGAAGAGCAATTAGACTGCTGACTTCTCTGGGCTCTGAGGCATCTAAGATGGACCATCACACAGAATTTTGAAACAAAAAAAGCGACAACGACGACATCTTAAGAAATGCAGGAATGGATGTTTATTAATAAATGAAATGAAGTTGAGCAGACAAAACATGAAATATCTCAGGTTCATACTGTCTGCAATCAAATAAAAGTCAAAGTAAATGTAAGAAATTTAGTATTTTTTATTATTTACATTTTTCATGCTGTCCCAACTTTTTCTGATTTGGGGTTGTAGATTAGGAACCTGACCTTTACACACTCTTCTTGTTACTCCACCATCAAACCATATAGTTTAAACAATTTCCTTACAGAAAACTACATATAGTCAACTACAGAGTAAAAGCTATATAAAAATGTCTTAATAATAAAACATACCACGGGCAGTCATGGTATTTACTGCTGTCTTCATGCATATGTTTCCATAAGTGCAAGTTTCAGATGTACATGTGAGGTCATTCACATCACGCTTGACACACTGAAGAGCAGAACCTGTAACAAAGTAAGCACATAAGAAATTGATATAATAAAGCAATAAGCCACGATAGGCCGTGCGTTACTGTGATTTTAGCACGGGAATGACTTTTATCCCGTGCTAAAATCATAGCAGTAACGCACGGTCTCGAGTGGCTTATTGCTTTTATAAAACGGCGGTCAACATAAAATACAATAAATACAACAATGTTTAATTCATAAATGTATTTATTGTGTATAAACTTACATTATAAAACGGATAGTTCCGGTCCTAAAATCTGATTGGCTGAGCCGCGTTCGAAGCCGTTGTAAAATCCCAGATAAACGCACACCTAGGACCACCTCACATCATTCCATATTAATACGCCACTGAATAGGAAAAGTTAATGTTATTTTCGCCCTCATGTTGCCTAGCAACACTGTTAATCGAACTATTTTGCGTTGCGGAAGAATGCTTTATTGTAAGTTTATACACAATAAATACATTTATGAATTAAACATTGTTGTATTTATTATATTTCATGTTGACCGCCGTTTTATAAAAGTAATAAGCCACTCGAGACCGTGCATTACTGTTATGATTTTAGCACGGGGAAAGAAGTTTTAGAACAAAAACGTCATCCCCGTGCTAAAATCACAGTAATGCACGGCCTCTCGTGGCTTATTGCTTTAATAAAGCATTCTTCCGCGACGCAAGGTAGTTCGATTAACAGTGTTGCTAGGCAACATGAGGGCGAACATAACATTATTTTTTTTCTTTTCAGTGGCGTATTAATATGGAATGATGTGAGGTGGTCATAGGTGTGCGTTTATCGGGGATTTTACAACAGCTTCGAACGCGGCTCAGCCAATCAGATTTTAGGACCGGAACTATCCGTTTTATAATTGTATAATAATAATTTTATAAATGGATCACATTCAACAGGCAGGTTGTGGCAAGTTAATGGCATTGTGTGGAATATGTTCTACTTTATACAAGCAACAGTGGGTGATGATGTTGAATATGATGATCATCAGCTATGATGAGTGCAATGCAGGGCCTCAGGAACACCTTCCATTGCAAAAATGTAGATCCATATGCAAGCATGCTTTTGAAAGCCAAAATTACAGCCAAAGAGTTAGGTAGGGTATCAAATAAAACTTCAAGTTTAAGTAAAAGTGTTCTCTAATTGTGTTGTGTAGAAGTAAGTTACAGTACTTATAAAAAGGAACTCAAGTACTGCATTAGTTTTTACATTTTAAAGTCAATAGGCCTCAATATGAGTCTATAGGTGTGTAAGAGTCATAATTAGTGCATCATTATGTACTTTTTTAAAGCTTAAATCACTCACCCTCCACCAAAAGCAGAGAAAGAACCAGAGTCACAAGCAGGAGCTTCATAATTCTGTAACAGGAAAAGAATGAACAGTGATGTTACTTTCTGCAGACAAAGTTCCTCAGATGTTCCTCATAACTAACTACATGTTTAACATAAAAATAACACAGTAAACTATTGCATGACTAATCCAAAAATATATATTGTTATATGACAAAGGCATTCTATTTAATTATTCTATGCCAAAAGGACTCTGTTTTTGCAGGGTAAATATGTTTTGTCATACAGCAAAATGTAACATTACACATGTACTGTAAATGTTATTTTAAGCTAAATAAGGTTATAATCACAGTTCATCACTGGTGCACCCTACTGGCAAATTTAACCAGCTTGTGTCTATTTACACTCAAACTGAAGTTGATTCAAGCCCTGCATCAGCCAGGTTGCCACTGTTGGGCCCTTGAGCAAGGCCCTTAACCCTCAATTGCTTGCAATGTATACTGTCTCAATTGTAAGTCGCTTTGGATAAAGGCATCTGCTAAATGCTTAAAATATAAATGTAAATGTTATCAATTAAGGTCTGTGTTCATGACACCACAAACATTAACAGACTATGTAAAATTAGGATTTATTTAATGGTAGCAATGAAACAAAATCAGTGCTAAAAAAAAAGCCATTTTAAAGAAGACTGGATGATTGGGATAGTGTTTTATAAAAAAAAAAATACTTTACAATATTTTGTACCTTGTCTTTTTCTTTGAACAATGTAGAAACTAGGGCCAAACAGAAATGCTTTAATTGTCAACAGAATTCCGTGTGTCTTCACTCTTTACAGCAATTATATTAATAAAATGATTCCAGCTTTACAGCAACTCTTGAGAGAAGGTTTCCCTTGTGAAGAGACATAGAGGGACATAGACGTGTGGGTTTGGAGTGTGGAAGTCGGTCTGGCAGCAGAGGTTAGGGCTCGGTTCCTGCTCAGCAGACCAGAGCATTCTGACCAGAGCAGCAAAACAAAGAAAATAACACAGGATTATCTGTATAAATTAAGTTTATTAATACAGTGCACACATTTTATTACAAAAGCATGCCGTTTAAAAAAATAGAATTAAATGATCATATCAAACAGACTTATATCAAATTTCATGTACCACACATTGTTATGACAATTTTAATTAATGCTTTTTTTTTTAGAATTTCATAAGTTAGATTTAGCTGCCTACAACCCAGTGTAACCAGTTAAAATTAACTAAATAATTAGTTAAATAATTAAATAACACAAAATTATTCAGTCGTCAAAGCATATTGATGATACATTCACCTCATGACACACTGCTCCTCCCTACATGAAAGTAAATAAGCTGCTTTATAAGTAAAAAGTATTGGTATCGGTATCTGCGATACTGGTCCTGTATTTACTTGGTATCGGATCGATACCAAATTTTGCAGTATCGCACACCACTACTAGCAAGATCCTTCACTAAAGTGTTTTCAGTTTGAGTGTATATAGACACAAGGTGGTTAAAAGTTTTACAGCAATAATTGATGTTTCCATTTACCAAAGAGCAAAACATACTTCGTTCTGGCAATTAAATCCAAATGATTTGCTAGAAAACAGAACTGACCATGAAGCCACACTGTTGTAGGATGTACACAGGAAATGCTAAACAAAATTTTTAATTAATGTTTTTGTAATTTTATAAGTTAGATTTAGCTGCCTACAACCCAGTGTAACCAGTTAAAATCTCTTCTCAGGTGACCTGATGTGGGATTCCGACCCTGATGTTGTTGCTCTAACAGCAGGCACGTGCACAGATAGACCCCTAGTGGTGCTCAAGCACCTGCCCTTTTGCCATGGATGAGAAAAGTGCCCTTTCTGCTGGAGCCCAGTTTTTTTCTACATTCATCAATATTTAAAAATAAAAATGACCCTCTCTGTCATCAATTCCCCCCAAAAGTGCTTTGATATCTGACGGGCATTTATTTGAGTTCTTGTGAGAATTCTGCCCCGATCTGATCCGCGGCGCGCACAAGCTCCCGTCTTGCCCCTTCCTCCTCCTCCTCCGGTTAGCACTCATGCAGTGCTGAGTGCCAGGCCAAACCGCTGCTACACACTTCTCCTCTGACCCGCAGCATCAGACAGACAGGTAATGACAGTGTTTCATACAAAGGGCATCCATGCATAACGCATGGCCTACACGTTTTGTACTCATGAGTCATGAAATACGTGATTTCAAAGCCTCGTCCAGCTGTTTACTGATGTTTGTCATGTTTAATGAAGGGGGAGGGGGACAAACTGCAGCAGACAGACAGACAGACAAAGAATTTAAAGACAGTTTTACTGTTTTACAAATTAGACAAGTTCACTGGTTTTGTTTCATTTAAAATCTTACTTATTTTGATGTGAAAGCCTGAAGAAAAAAAAGCATGAGCACAAACATTGTGCAGGAGAATGTCAAGTAGCTCTCACAGTAAAGTGTTGAAAATAGATACAAACATACAATATTTTATAATTACAGCATCCTGGCCCAAACGCTGAGTAGGAAAAGCCACCTTTAGTCAAGGAGTTATTTTCATGCAAGCATTTATACTTCAACAGTTTACAAATGAGGAATAATTTTGCTAGGTAATTAACATTACAAACTAATATATGTAGAAGGCTAAATATAATGCTCTATGATATAGAACAGCATACAAAAAATTATGAATAAATGGAAAAATTTTATTTAGATGTCTATTTGATTTTATTGGCATAATAATAGGCCCATTGTTAACATTAACTACCCAAAGTGGGTTTCTGATTTGAAATCAAAGGTAGGTCTTAAGTTGAGCTACATGACAGTCTGGTGAGGTATATTTGGTTTAATGTTTCAACTCTGTCAGAAAACAGTAAAATGATGTATACTGTGTTCTCCCCTTTATGGAGATTCAGTAAGTCACTCTTGATTATTATGCACAACATTGATTTATCTCATTTACAAATTTTGCAGCATAATGCCAACAAAAGAAAGGTTACAAAAACAGAGAGAAAAGGAACTACGGGTAGCAGCTCTCTTTTATCCTGGATTAGGCCATCTACCAGTAAAGCAAATGAGGGAGATGTATCAGTATCTTACATTGACTTTTACTATAATTTCATAGCAGACAGTGGGTGTGTTCAAAAACCTAGGGAGCTCTCTACATAAACAGCATTTTACGTAAGGCTGTCCGAAATCCTAGTAAGGTACAGTGGTGTTCAAAAAAATAGCAGTCCAACACCATTAACTTGATAAATCAAAGTTTTTAGTAGAAATGCTATTTCTACATAGCAAAAAATTTACTTGAAAGTGTAGTAGAGTATTGAAAACAAAACAAACCCAACAATTAGGACATGCATGCCGTTCATTCTGAGTAATCGAAGCATTGATTGAAAGGGGGTTGTTCAAAATAATAGCAGTGAGGAGTTCAATTGGTGAAGTCATTCATTCTGCAGAAGAATGGGTGTCAATTTTGGCCCTTATTTAAGGTAGGAGGGTGGCAAATGTTGCACAGGTTGGTCACAGCGCATTTTCTTCTGAAATACTGGGTAAAATGGGTTGTTCCAGACATTGTTCTGATGAACAGCGTACTTTGATTAAAAAGTTGATTTTAGAGGGAAAAAACATACAGAGAAGTGCAGCAAATGATAGGCTGATAAGCTAAAATGATCTCAAATGCCTTAAAGTGACAACCAAAACCTGAAAGACGCAGAAGGAAGCATGGAACTACTGTTTGAATGGATCAAAGAATAGCCAGAATGGCAAAGGTTCAGCCAGTGATCACCTCCAGAAAGATCAAGGAACATCTGAAGTTACCAGTGAGTACAGAAGATGATTAAGTGAAGCCAATTTACCAGCAAGAACTCCTTGCAAAGTCCCGTTGTTAAGAAAAAGACATGTCCTGAATGGGTTAACATTTGCGAAGAACACATTGACTGGTCCAAAGAGAAATGGCTCAACATTTTGTGGACTGGTGAAAGCAAAATTGTTCTTTTTGGGTCAAGTGGCCATAGACAGTATGTCAGATGACCCTCGAGCAATGAATTCGAGCCAAAGTACACTGTGAAGACAGTAAAGCATGGTGGTACAAAACTATGATATGGGGATGTTTCTCATACCATGGTGTTATGTCTATTTATCACATACGAGGGATCACGGATCAGTTTAAATATATCAGAATACTTGAGGAGATCATGTTGCCCTATGTCGAAGAAGAAATGCCCTTAAAATGGGTGTTTTAACATGACAATGACCCAAAACATCTTGGTTACAGACAAACAAGATTGAGGTAATAGAGTGGCCAGCCCAATCCCCTGACTTCAATCCCATAGAGAACTTGTGGGCTGAAATCTGAAACGCGTTTTTTTGAGGCAAAACCCAAAATTGCAGAAGAACTGTGGAATGTAGTCTAATCATCCTGGACTGGAATACGTGTTCAGAGGTGCCAGAAGTTGGTCGACTCCATGCAACACAGATCTCAGAAACAATTGTTATGCCACTAAATATTAGTTCAGTAATTTAAAGTAAAGTGAAACCTCAAACATTTTTTCATGTTATAGATACATTTTTTGAGTTTTTAAAGAACAATGCTGGCACTGCTATTATTTTGAACAGCCTAATATTCATTTTTCTTAACTTTCTGTAAAGGATTAACACAAACTGGTTTGATTTAGAATTAAAAGTGTAGTATTTTCAGTGCATTTGCATTTATGGAAATAAAAGTTATTATAATGATTTTGTGCTTTATTCACTTTTTTAAAATCACTGCTATTTTTTTGAACACTACTGTATCTTAAAATTTCAACGCTATTTTGACTCAAGAACGAGTGAGGATCCGATGCTGCCTTAGCAGTGGAGACAATCCCAGCATTCAAAGAGGCACTTTTCTCATAGAAAAATACGGCGGACGATGCAAAGCAAAGAACGGACTTATTTTCAAACGTTAATAAATTATCATTGATTTTTAATTTGTATAAACATGTACAAGTGTATATATTTGCAAGTTCAGGGACAGTTGAACCATTTTTGGTACACGGAGGGAGATGTAATGACTTATTAGAATCCTCTCTTAGGCAGCTGCTTATGTCGACAGTAAGACAGCAAGGCAGCTCCCCAGGTTTTTGATGCCTTATGAGTCGATGACTTATTAGAATCCCCTCTACTGAGCAGTCGACAGTAAGACAGCAAGGCAGCTCCCCAGGTTTTCGATGCCTTATGAGTCGATGACTTATTAGAATCCCCTCTACTTAGGCAGCTGCCTATGTCGACAGTAAGACAGCAAGGCAGCTCCCCAGGTTTTCGAACACACCCAGTGTAAACCTGAGATATTTCATGTTTTGTTTGGTGAACCTCATTTCATTTGTTAATATCCATCCACTCCTGCATGTCAGGTCTGCAACATATTTTTAAAAAAGTTGGGACAGGGCAATTAGGGCTAGTAATAATATCTATCCCTTTTTATCCTATTTGCTCTTAATCTATTTGTCTTCAACTTTCTCCTGTTGGAATTATGGCACTTAGCATTGTGTTCCATCACATTTCCTATTAATTACATTATTTAATGGTCTAAGAACTGAGGACACTAATTGTTAAATTTTTGCAAGTAGAATTTCTGCTCCATGGTGATCATTGACTGATTCTCTTTTTTATGATGCATTCTGTGACTACAAAGCCAAACTATTGTAGGATATGCAGAATGAGGCCTGGTATGTCTTGCTTAAATAACCACTGACCTCCAGGAAAGGAAAGATGTTGCCTTGATGCCAGGATATATCTCTCTAAAATCCCAATATATGTCCTAGCATCAATTGTACCTTTAAACATTTGCAAGTCACCCATGTTGTGGGAATGAATGCAACACACACCCCAAGTATGTTTGTTTGTTTGTTTTTACTGTTCCTCATTACTTGCCAAGAACCTGACAGTTCCTCATGAGCAAACGAATTAGCCTATAACGACTTTTCTCTTACAGGTTCTGCTGCACCTTGTGCCAACTGTGGCACTTCAAACAAAATGTGTCCTCATGAAACTTGTGGACAAGACCCCAGTATGGCCAATCCCGCCAAACCACAAGCTAAAGGTTTTATGCTTTCTTTTTGTTATTTTTTTTCTTTTGTAATTTTGCCAGACCTTTAAAAAACGACCATAGCAGATGAGCTGCCTAACATTGTTAACTTGAATTATTTATGGGTTTTATTTTCTATCTGGGATGTGGCAATCAGTGTAATATTTAAAAGTGTAAAATGTTAAACATTAGGGATGTAACAATGCATTCTACACACGATGCGATACGATTCACGATACTGGGTTCACAATGTGATTTTTTTCCCAATTTTTTTTAAACAAAATGAAATTGAAGACAAATTATGACAAAGTTTCTTTTTATTATTTCTCTTTAAAAAAATTAAATAAAATACTGTATTTGTGCTTATCTTTTATTTATCTAAATAATGAATGTCCTTTTATTTCTGAAGTAGGTACAAACTATGCCGAACTATGCTTATTGTGTAAAAAAAACTGAAATGAAATTGTAAAACAAATCCATCATGATATAAATACGTGAATGATACAAATAAAGAAAGTGTCCTCACATAAATAAATTTGGCTGGAAAATTTGGTCGGGGACCTGGCAACTTTGTGAAGTGCCGTCAACCAGGCGAGGTGAATAGCGTCAGTGCCCTCTGCTGTTTAAAGTGAATACTGATTAATCTTAAATGAATAACCTATTCTTGTGGTGCATCGTTACATCCCTATTAAACATAATTGAATACTTTTGTTTTTTAATGGATGCATGTGAGCCTGTGTTGACATTAACATTTGTAATTGATTTTATGTCCTCAGCTGCTAATCCAAGGACTGGCCTGAACTTTAACACTTTCCATTAAAATGGGACTCATGCTGCAAGTTCAACCTTTGTTTGTTTGAGTTGTTGCTTTAATATAAATCAAATTTGTGAAATAAAGATGTTCTGAAAGTGAATCACATTGGTGTGGTATTACTGTAAACCCAAATAACAATATTTAATTATTTTATGACAGTGACAATTATGACAATCTTGAATTTTAAGAATTTCTGCTACTTTTTTAAATTAAATTACCAGACACTTTCATGTTTAAAAAGCTTTTTACTTTTTTCATTAGATTATGAGGGGTTTTCTAAAAAATATGACTTTCTGCTGGGTCAAAAACATACTGCCAAGTAGGGAAGAAAAGAATTTTGAAGTTTGAATAACATAACTATATATGTTAAATATATTAAAAATTGTTGATGTGTTGCATTCTTTACACCACTGGGACAAAAGCAGTGATGTACTGCTACTGAAAAAGGAAATACACAAAGCAGATAAATCGATATACTTCAGATACTGTGACATAACAATTTAGTGTGACTCCAGTCAGTGACTCTAATGATCAATTCACATAATGAACTCCAAAAAAATAGACCCTAAAAAGTGTATCTACATGTAAACTGTGTTACAAACCTCTAAGCACATTTTCCTAGTACTACAGGTGCTCAAAAATGTTACCACCTTGTGTAAATCTTGTCCCATTATCCTTTAAACCACACCTGGGAGTTGCACGGCCCCCGGGCCACATCCGGCCAGTAGGGTGTCTCTGACCGGTCTTTTTCTTTATCTTTACTTTTCTTTTTTTTTGTTCTTTCTTTTCTTTACTTTACTTTCTTTTCTTTACTTTACTTTTTTCTTTTTCTTTATCTTTATCGTTACTTTTCTTTCTTTTTTTACTTTAACTTTTGTACTTTCTTTTCTTTTGCAAGAGAGAGAGCGCGAGAAACTTCCGTCCTCTACCCAGGTTATCAGCTGTGTGTGTTTACTCACATGAGACAAAAACCCAGCGATGTCTGATTGCCTCTCTGTCTTTTTATAGGCCTGTGCAGTGTGCACAGGTGTTGTGTATTAGGCCTGATTGCCAGCTCGCTGTTGGCCCCTAGTGGCTGGAGTCTGCCTAGCCCCAAGGCCACCCCTTACATATACAGTGATAATTACACTCGGATATTCAGCAGAACCCTTTTCCATAGCTTCTTACAGTTCTAACTGTAAATCCACTACTGTCTTAATTTGATCTACTCAAATCTAGGCTGTCCTTTAAAGTAGGAACACGTGGAACAAAATGTATTCACACAATAAAATGTATCTGATAAGTGCTTGGAAGACGCAGGAAACAGGAAAGACTGACTATTGGAAACTGTTCATAATAAAAGGTACAGTAAGGAGGTGAGTAATCAAACATTAATATACCTAAACTCAAAAACTAAAAGTAGAACCTAATCTAAAACAAGTCTTCTTTACTAAAAGTATGCAATAAATCACCATAAAATATTTAGCCACAATATTCTAACCTTGCTGTATCAGGCTGCACACAGGCAACGGCAGATTCCTGTTAAAGAAACATTTAAAAGTGTTGGTTGTCCTGCACTGAGCTGCTAAGGCAGCAATAATTATCTTTGTCCCCAAAATCTTTAATGGTAATCACCTCAAATCCTGGATTGTCAATGCCATGCTGGGCATGCTTGTGAAGTACAGGATCTTTAAAGCAACTAAAACAGTGTGGTGTGCTCACTGCAACAGTCTTCGAAACGTTGGAGAAATCAACAAAGTATTTGCCACCCCTGGTTCGCGAAATAACCGGCAGGAAGCTGTATCCCCACTGGATCTCACGCGGGATGAAGGAGGTGCGGACCTGGCAAGACGAGCTGGTGGACTCAGCCATGCCATCCAGGAAGACCACCAGCTCAAAGTCCTGCTTCTGCAGTGTGTCGGCAGCCATCTCCGAAAAGGGGCTTGAACTGTCAATCACATGGTAGAGAGTGAGGGGACTGACAAAGAAGAGGTTGTCCTTGCCTGCATCTACTTGGAATTCAACATTTACTTGGTCCAGGATGACGGGCTCTCCGTCGGGAGGGATGCTAGTCCTCACGAACTTGCCATAAATATGGCTCCTGATAAGCAGCGTCTTCCGGAGGTTGGCAACCCGGATCTGCAGGCAGAGCTTTTCATTTTTCAAACTGATCACTGCAGTGTCGCTAAAGGTAACAGTCTTTGCTCGCTTTTTAGGGAGGGACAATTTGGCCAAAATCAGGCCACACATGAAGCAGTTTATGATGGTACCCATTAGAGATTGGATGATGAGAAGGACTACTGTTTTGGCACAGTTCCCTGTTAAGGCTCGTCCACCATATCCAATTGTTGTTTGCGTTTCTAAAGAGTAAAGAAAGGCGCTTGTGAGACTGTTGATATTTTCTACGCACTTTAAATGGCCATTAGGAGTACCCCCAACGTCAAGGTCTCCATTGCTTTTGGCAATCGAGTACCACAGCAGGCCAAAGATGAACCAGCTTCCCGTAAAAGCAGTGATGAAAAAAAGTATAACAAACCGCCATGGAAATTCAACAAAGGTGGTCCAAAAGTCTTTCAGGTACACTAAATAGTTCTGATACGTAACATTGTCATATTCTATGTTGCAGTGGCCGTCTTTGGTCACGAGCCGCCTCTTGCGAATCCTTCGTTCTGTTAAGTGATCCTGAATCGGCTTCCGGATGAACTTCAACATACCTGAAATGTATTTAACAGATTAGTCAATGGTCAGAGAGGTCAACTAAACAGACCTAATTTAGCTCATTTCATCTCTGTATTTGCAGGTGTATTTCATTTCTGTATAAGTTTTAGAGCCCTTTGAAAATGCCATTGATTAATCTTACAGTGCAAAGGCTGGAAACATTTGAACCCTTTGTACTCACTTATTTTGCAGCAATAACCTCCACCAACTTATATTTTATTTTATACATGCACACTACTTGTCTAAAATAAAATATCAGCATGTTTCTTTAATAAACTATGAGTATAAGTCCGTACTTTATCTAGCCGAATATGTACACCAATCAGCCATAATATTAAAACCACCTCCTTGTTTCTACACATATTGTCCATTTTATCAGCTCCACTTACCATTAAGAAGCACTTTCTAGTCCATCTGTTTCTCTACATACTTTTTAGCCTGCTTTCACCCTGTTCTTCAATGGTCAGGACTCTCCCAGGACCTCAGGATTATTTGGGTGGTGGGATATTCTCAGCACTGCAATGACACTGACATGGTGGTGGTGTGTTAGTGTGTGTTGTGCTGGTATGAGTGGAAAATACACAGCAGCGCTGATGGAGTTTTTAAACACCTCACTGTCCCTGCTGGACAGAGAATAGTCCACCAACCAAAAACATCCAGCCAACAGCGCCCCATGGGCAGCGTGCTGTGACCTCTGATGAAGGCCTAGAAGATGACCAACTCAAACATCAGCAATAGATGAGCGATCGTCTCTGACTTTACATCTACAAGGTGGACCAACTAGGTAGGAGTGTCTAATAGAGTGGACACAGTATTTAAAAACTCCAGCAGCGCTGCTGTGTCTGATCCACTCATACCAGCACAACACACACTAACACACCACCACCATGTCAGTGTCACTGCAGTGCTGGGAATGATCCACCACCCAAATAATACCTGCTCTGTGGCGGTCCCGTGGAGGTCCTGACCATTGAAGAACAGGGTGAAATCAGTCTAAAAAGGTATGTAGAGAAACAGATGGACTACAGTCAGTAATTGTAGAACTTCAAAGTGCTTCTATATGGTAAGCGGAGCTGATAAAATGTACAGTGAGTGTAGAAACAAAGAGGTGGTTTTAATGTTACGGCTGATCAGTGTATATGTAAGCTATACATTAACTATCCATTTGTACTTCCTCTATGAAATTAACAATAAATAAAAGGTTTTTATTTCTAGTTTTCCCCTATTCACTTTTTAATTTGGTACATATTTAGTTCATGCTTGCCCTATTAGCAAGATATAAGAATAAATGAATAAAAATGTAATCTTACCTTCACTCAGACAGAAGTTATCAGCAGATCTTCTCAGACTGGAACTCAGTCTTCATCAGCTCTCATTTAATTATATTACTTCCCAAAATATTAATAGGACTACAGTCAGGTTTCATAAAATTCAGCAGTTTCATTTCCCCTCCAAGCAAACAACCACCGGAGTGTTGATAAAAAATAATCCTCAGTGAAATGCCCTAATCCCAGGCACATGCCACTCATTACACAAAGAAAGTAACAAGTGGTTGATTTTTTTTACACTCATATTCAGCATAAAAGGTTTTAGTTAGTAAGAACATTCAGATAAACGTCTTAACAATATTACACTGCTTTTCATTTCACACATGGTCCCCCAACGGTCAGTGCAACAGTGGAATTTGGGAAAAAGTGTACCCCATCTGAAGAAAAAACCTCCCAACTCCCCACTGCTTGGTTTTAGTAAAGCTTCACATGGGGCCACAAAATGAAAAGCATTTCTTCAAACACAATTCCTTTTATTTCCTGCCCCCATGTTACAACAGCCCTCATGGAATTTACATTATTGTAGTTAACTAACACTTTATGTATCTACACTTCAATACAACAGCTTGAATACTTAGACATTTATATATTAAATAAGCTGAACTATATTCAAAACTTTTAAGTCACCAAGCAGTAATTAAAAACTAACATTAATTATCCTAGCTGCTACCTGATCAGCAGTTAGCACTAATCTCCAATAAATCTTGCTTATTTTTTACGATTATAAACTACATACACAACAGAACCTTTTTTCTAAGGGGAACATGCATTTGTGCTGGAGATACACAGTGTTACCCATTATGCAAAAAGTACATCAGTGTATTTGAGAGAACTGAAACAAATGGTATGCCTATTTCTAAACAATACATTTAAAAGGAGTTTAAGTTTGTGTGCTGAAGTTGGAGACAGTGTTGCTGCTAATCTGGATTGAAGTCCCATGGTGTTGAAACATAAGTGGGTTTAGAAAGTCTGCAGGTAAAGGTCATGGCCAACTTTTGGTATAAGTAGATTCCACACCTGATCAGCTTTTTCATGATATACACTGGATCATGTGGTAAAATCTGACAGAACTTTAAGTACAGTTAAATACACTAGCACACCAGAGTTGGGGTTTCGACTACATCGTATCGAATCTCAGCTCTGCCTTTCCGACTGGGCTGGGCGGCTGCATGAACAACGATTGGCTGTTGTTCAGGGTTAGGGGTAAAAAAAAAAGTCGGATCATAGGTCCTCATAACTGGTGCAACTGCGGCCCGTGCTGGCTGACTGATGGTGCCTGCACAGGGCTGAGGAATAACGCTCATGGGGGTGTGGCCCTCCGTACACAGTGCCCGTCGGTGTATGAACTCGACTCGTGCAGGTGAAAAATGCAGTCTGTACTGACTGTACGTGCCAGAGGGGGCGTATGTCAGTTGAGAGGCGTCCTCAGTCAGCGGTGAAGGGTCGAATCAGTATAGAGGACGCAATCAAGGTAATTGGACACGACTAGATTAGGGGAGAAAACTGGGGGGGATCAGAAATTTCAGAGAACGGACAAAGTCTTTAGTCTGATTTAACTGGCATACTGGAACATTCGTTTTGGACATAATCTCTTCAGAAGAGTTCTCGACTCTCAGTATGAGGCCCAGAAACCACAAAGCTTTGGCTTTACCACAAAATGAATTCACATCATGAAGCCATTCAGACTTTGTATACCTACATTTAAAATGATAAACCACTCAAAGCGTCTTTATTGTACAAAAAAAATTTCTATTAAACACTGCAGGATTTCTGAAATTATGACAAAATCTATTCATTCATTCACTGTGTTTTGCCACCGCTTTATCCTGGTCTGGGTCATGGTGGGTCTGATTCATTGGGCGAAGGGCAGAAAACACCAGTCCATCACAGGGCAGACACACACTCACACCTAGGGCAGTTAAATAGCTGACCTGACTGCATGTCTTTAGACAAAGGGAGATCATGCAAACCCCAAACAGAAAGGAACCCCAAACCCTGCCTGCCTGATTGGGGAATCAAACCCATACCCGCTACCCACTGCACTGTGTGCCACACAAAATCTACATATTGTTGCATGAATGACTTCTCTGTATAGTCCTCATATTTCCAAAGAACACTGGGGTCAGGATGTTAAAATTTTAATCCTAGTCTGATTTAGAAAAACAAACCCTCACCCTCCACACACCCACACACACACACACACACACACACACAAAGCAGCTAAATCTTTCCTGCTTCTCTGAACTTGGTCAGCAGTGCATCATCTGCCCGTATGGGGAAGGTGAGGGTGCGTTTTTGGTAATACTCAGGTTGGACCTGCAGGTTCTGTATAACATCTGTAAGCAGATGTGCTCTCTCTACTCCACATCCTGGAGCTTCATAATCTAGAGAGGTGAAGTGCACATGGATGTGGTAGTAGGACGGCTGGTAGTGCAGGTACATCCGCAGCTTAGACGAGGGAACATTGTACTTCTTCCCAATGGCTTCCTGTGAAAGTAGTGATGCATTTTAATAAAAAGCAGTTTTAACATTTTCTTCGCTTACTTAACTAGTCTTTCACCATCTACTATTCATAATATTGTGGAAAGATTTGGAAAATCCAGATACATTTTTATCTGACAGCCTTATTTTTTGCCAAATATGACAATACCCCATATTAATTAAACAGGTCACAATTAGTATTGTAACATAATTTAATTGGCTTGCACTGCACATATTTATAAAATATGGCAAGTTTACTTTTTGACACAATTAATTTATGTCTTGGTAAATATTTGTGTCAGTATTCTTTAGTACTTACCACTCCAGGCACTAAATTACACTAGCCCACTATCACTGGAATTTAGAATTTAAATATCCAGAGAGACTATCGGATGGCCAGGCATCTACATACAAACATGATTGGCTATGTATGAAAAGGGGGAGATAGCCAAGGGTGGATTGGCCTCCTATCCGGGGTAAGTTACTGCTTTGCACCCAGTGATTCTGGGGAAACTGGATCCACCATGACCCAGACCAAGATAAAGCTGGGGTAAAACATAAAATGAAATGAAATGACTTACCACCCCCTTTTCAAGGATGTTTCTTAATAAAGGAAGATTGTCTGGAGTAAGATCTCTTAAACTCTTCAGGTCCCGCCGATGTACAATGGCAATCAGATATAAATCCTCCAGCTGAAAAAGAAGAAGAATTAAATAAACATTTCAAATTATTACATGAAGCAGTAAATCTGTAACTCTGATATTAAATGAATGCTGTATTTGTCCTTATATCTTGATTTAGCTAAGAAAACACATCTTTCTCGTCAGCTCCCGTATTTAGGTTTCGCCACAGCGGATCATTCTAGTCTGCATACCAGATTTAGCACAGTTTTTACACTGGATGCCCTTTCTGACACAATCCTTCTTTTAATATGGGTTCAGGACTGGCACTAAGACCCCACCCCCCTCTCCACGCCTCAGACGTAGCCAATTATGTCTTTGCAGACACCTGACTGGCCGATAGCAATGCTGAGCTTTGAACCCTGGCTCTCATCAGAAGTGGGTTAGTGTATTTTACTTCTGCACCACCTGAGGGTCACAACTTAGAAAATGCTAAAGCATTCACTCACCTGCTTCTGGTCCCATTTAAAATCTGGCAGGAGGACAAAGCCGACATGAGGGTCTGGATCTTCAAACACAATCCTGTCAGCTTCAGCTTTCTTTTCCAGAATGTTGTAAACCCACTGCAGAACAAAAATGCACCTTATGAAGTACAGGTCTAACACATTTACATTTCTGCTCAAATGCAATATGAGCAGTGTAGGGTTCGGGGCCATGTTCGTTGGCCCAACGATAGCAACTTGGCAGTGGTGGGGTTTGAATCAGCAACCTTCTGATCCGTAGTCAGGTATGTTTGTTTATTGGGATTTTAACGTCATGTTTTACACTCTTCGGTTACATTCATGACAGGAACGGTAGTTACTCATTCACTGATGTCAGTAACGCGTTACTCTAATCTGACCACATTTTTCAGTAACAAGTAATCTTACGCGTTACTATTTCCAATCCAGTAATCAGATTAAAGTTACTTATCCAAGTTACTGTGCGTTACTATTTTTGTCATTTTCCTTAGTAAAAAGATATATTTTTGCTTTCTTCTTGTGTCTCGGGGAGTGACGTCTGGCCTATGCGACAATTAAGTCACGTTTTCAGCATGAGGACAACTCACGTGTAATACCACGCAACGACACAAACGTAAACAATGGAGGGAGGAGAGAGATGCGCGTTTTCTAGCTGGAAATACAGGCACTATTTTGAATGTGTCAGCTAAAGATTTTATATTTTATAAAAACAAGTATTTTTTTCAGGAAATAGTTTTTCAGTTCAACTTTAAATGTCAGGAGATACATTGTTACTGTTAAAAACTTCCAATAAAGTGAGTATTGGCAAAACTGGTTGTCATTTTTACGTTGAGGCGGCGGGGGGTGTCGGCAGCTGCTGAATGTAACTAATAAAGTAACTTGTAATCTAACTTACTTAGTTACTTTTAAAATCAAGTAATCAATAAAGTAACTAAGTTACTTTTTAAAGGAGTAATCATTATCATAAATCAGATTACTTTTTCAAGGTAACTATGCCATCACTGTACTCATTACACAAGATTCATCACTTCACAGGTTTAATGTCAAACACAGACAGTTTTGTATCTCCATTTCACCTCACTTGCATGTCTTTGGACTGTGGGAGGAAACTGGAGCACCCGGAGGAAACCCACGCAGACACGGGGAGAACATGCAAACTCCACACAGAAAGGCCTAGACCGCCCCACCTGGGGATCGAACCCAGGACCTTCTTGCTGTGAGGCGACAGTGCTACCCACTAAGCCACCGTGCCGCCCTGTAGTCACTGACCAACAACACAACATGATGCACTACTTTGGAGGAAATGATAGAAGCAGGTGTGATAATGTGAAGAAGACCAACCTGCACACTGAAGCTTTGTTGGGTTATGTGAGGAAGAGTGATGGAACGATAATCATCCTCAGTTTCGTTGATGAGGAAGGTCTCCTGGCGCAGGTATTTCTTCACATGCTTCTCTGTTGCTGGGCAGATCACAGTGGTTTTGATTCCTATCCGCTTGTTAAGTCGTGACGTGTCGACCTTATGAAACGTCACATCCGGGTCCAAGTTGGCTGAGACCCCTCGTATTTTCAATATACCACAGTGCTGTGTCCGAGTCGGAAAAAAACTACCCAACTGTCTTTCTACCGCTTTTCTTGCAATTAGATATCATGAAGTAATATTTTTGTTCATAATTTAATGTAAACTGTCAAATTGTATATTCATTACACGTGTTTCAAGCTGTTTTTAATTTACATGTAATATGTTCATATAATTTACATGTGATATCCTGGATTTTTGATTTTTATAAGCTATAAGCTATACTGATTAAAAGTAAAACCAAAGAGTCAGAAATGTCAGTTTTCATGTAATGAATTAAAAATATGACTGAATAGTCATTAGGAGGTGCATTTTTCAGTACGCTCTCAGTTCCAAGCCCAAGATTAGATACAAATAGGAGGGTTGTGTCAGGAAAAGCAGAATTATTTCATATTTTATTTTTTAGGATTTTAACATCATGTTTTTACAGGGCGGCATGGTGGGTAGCACTGATGCCTCACAGCAAGAAGGTCCGTGTCCTTTCTGTGTGAAGTTTGTATGTTCTCCCCCTGTCTGCGTGGGTTTCCTCCGGGTGCTCCGGTTTCCTCCCACAGTCCAAAAACATGCAGCCAGGCTAATTGGAGACACTGAATTGTCCTATAGATACCAAGCCTCTAGGATGCATAAACCAGTGCATTGTAGTGCCGGTCCCAAGCCCAGATAAATAGGGAGGGTTGTGTCAGAACAGGCATCCGGCATAAGAACTGTGCCAAATCAATAATGCGGATCATGCCGCTCAGGTGGCGCAGCAGTAAAAACATGCGCTGCAACCAGAGCTGGATTTCGAAAGTGCGTCGTTTCGATTCCAGCTCTGCCTTCAGCCGGTCGAAGGCTGGGTGGCTATATGAACAAAGATTGGCCTGTTGTTTAGGTGGGGGGTGGGATTGGAGACCGGAGGGGTTGGGTCTCTCTCTGTCAGAATGCGATTACGATCTCTGCCGGCTGATTAAGAGGCGCCTACACAAGAGATGAGGGAGGGTGCCCTTAGGGTGTGTCTCTCCGCATGCAGCGCTAGGTGGCGCCAAACTCATCAATGTGTGGATGGCAAAGATGCATCCGGCTGCTGCCAGTGTTTCGGAGGGGATATGGGTTAGCTTCGATCTCCTCTGTCAGGGCAGGGTTCGGCATAGACAGAGAGGAAGCACGATACTAATTGGACAATTGGATGCGCTAAAGGGGGAGAAATTAAAAAAATAATAATAATAATAAAAAATAATAATAATAATAATAATGCGGATCACGGTCCGCCTGCAACCCCTAAACGGGAGCAGCCGAGGAAATAGATAGAACATCATGTTTTTACACCCTTTGGTTACATTCATAAAAGGACAGGTAATTACTGGTTACACAAAATTCATCAGTTCAAGTCTATAATGTCAAACACAGTCATGGACAATTTTGTATGTTAATCATAATAGATCTTAATAGATTCATTGTATTAATAAACTGCGCATATTGTAATCCAGCACATGTGGACAAACAGACTGTACGATCAAACCTCATGTACCTGACATTCAGATTTATAAAATGCTAATCATATTTTATTATTTAATGAAATTGGTTAGATTTAGCTGTTAAAATAATTAAAATCTCTTCTCAGGTGACCTCATGTGGGGTCCCCGCTCCATTGTTGTAAACTGTTGCTCTAGGGGTTAACACTTTTTCTTTTAATTAGAATGAATTCCAAATTAAGAACACATGAAGTACTGAACTGAATTTAACTTATTGATATTAGAAAATGAAATGGTTAACATTGTGCCTAGATAAATTGGGCACCATTCTTGGGCACTTGATTCGTCTTCAGTTATCTGTGCAATATTATATGATAGTTAACCATTTCATTACAGAACGAGATATGTAGTTTTTTGGTAAATATCACCTTATGCTCTTATCAACACACATTCAGGGCTGTTGCTAAGGCATTTGGTCCCTTATTCCAGCAGATGACATGGCACTCCAAACCATCACTGACTGTGGAAACTTTACACTGGACCTCAAGCAACGTGGATTCTGTGCCTCTCCTTCTCTTCCAAAGGTAATGCAAAATTTACTTTCATCAGAGAACATAACTTGGGACCACTCAGCAGTCCTTTTTGTCTTTAGCCCAGGCGAGACGCTTCTGACGCTGTCTCTTGTTCAAGAGTGGCTTGACACAAGGAATGCGACAGCTGAAACCCATGTCTTGCATACGTCTGTGTGTGGTGGTTCTTGAAGGACTGACTCCAGCTGCAGTCCACTCTTTGTGAATCTCCCCCACATTTTTGAATGGGTTTTGTTTCACAATCCTCTCCAGGGTGCGGTTATCCCTATTGCTTGTACACTTTTTCCTACCACATCTTTTCCTTCCCTTCGCCTCTCTATTAATGTGCTTGGACACAGAGCTCTGTGAACAGCCAGCCTCTTTAGCAATGACCTTTTGTGACTTGCCCTCCTTGTGCAAGGTGTCAATGGTCGTCTTTTGGACAACTGTCAAGTCAGCAGTTCCCCATGATTGTGTAGCATACAGAACTAGACTGAGAGACCATTTAAAGGCCTTTGCAGGTGTTTTGAGTTAATTAGCTGATTAGAGTGTGGCACCAGGTGTCTTCAATATTGTACCTTGTCACAATATTCTAATTTTCTGAGATACTGAATTTGGGGTTTTCATTAGTTGTCAGTTATAATCATCAACATTAAAAGAAATAAACATTTGAAATATATCAGTATGCATTTCACAACACAGCTGGTGATAGAGCCGATCTGTAGGACACGAGAGAAAAGTCCGAACTCGCCTCAGCGTAGTCCGGGGAAACCGGTGGCTCTGTCACCAGTCGCACCTTGCTGTCACCGGGTAGAAGCACACCTATAGCACAAGGAACACCCCAAACGCGCCGCAGCGTAGTTCGGGGAATCAGACGGCTTTGTCGTCAGCCGCAGCTGGAAAGAAGCCAATCTGTTTAGCGCAAAGAATACGCCAAACTCGCCGTCGCGACGTTCGGGGAATCAGGTGGCTATGTCACCGATCGCGCCTCAGCACGATCGGGAAGGAGCACACCTGTTTAGCTCAAGGGACACCCCGAAATTGCCGTCGCGCAGTTCGGGGAGCCAGATGGCTAGGTCACCAGCCACACCTTGCTGTGGACTGAAAACAAAAAGTTGACAAACTGAAAAAAACCAAACCAAACGAAACAGAGCTAAAGGCATGACAACCTGTGGCTGCATGGTGCCTGCTTAAATAAGCAGGCACAGCTGCAGGTTGTCAGCCTTAATTAGGAGGCCTCTAATTTAAGGCCTTTGTTCCAGAGGATCTGTAATTCCTGTGACGCCGGGGACCAAGGTAGGTTAACCCCAACGCCACAGGAAACCTTACAAACAGCACTGCTTTTATCTGCGAGTACTAGATTTTCACTGCTTATTTCATGGACTGGGGGTGAGGGGGATATGGCCCAGAAGCTAGTACCCTGTCAAACACATGTTGGACCAAGATCTGATTTGGGAATTCCTCTGCAACCAAGCAAAATCTAAAAGCAAGGCTCTGTAATGGGTCACTGTAATTGCGGCTGTAATTGTTTCCAAAAAGGTTTCTACACAGTATTGAACAAAGGTTCTGAATATTTTTGTGAATAAAAGACTTAATTTTGCAGTGATTTTCAAAAGACTCCAACAGCACAATTAAACTTTGAGTGTAGACTGATGGGTAAAAAAGGTAATTACATCAATTTAAAATCTAATCCACAACTCAGTAAAGTGTGTATTTACCTGCATGTTTTGCATACAAAACACAGATTTTTTTCAGTGCATATTGTATTTATAATTCAAAAATATCCTCACCTTCAATGCATGAGGGTCGACTTTGACTGCAGAGCTTTAACTGATCTTCTGGTCTGAATTCCAATGGTTCATCCTCACTTTTTAAATAATCCAGCTGTGTTATTTTCTGCCTTCCTGACTGCATGTCAGGATGTGCAATGCTGATAAACTCCTACCCAAAAAGACAAAATGCTGTCAATTAATGAAAAGGTGCTTCAACAAAATATTAGATTGGGAGTGTGTGTTATAGGTTACATTAAAGGTGGAAAAATTTTGAAATAATTCATCTAGGTTTCATTTTTTACATTACAAAAACTTCATCATAACAGGGATGTGAAAACATTTTATATCCACTGTAAGGACCTTCTCTAAACTGGTGCTGCAAAGTGTATAATTCGCTTTATACAAAATGTATATCAACATTTTTTTTTGTTTAAAATCCCAACAATACTGATACATATAATACACTTATTCTAGTACAACACACACTACCATGTTATAACTACGCTACCATTTACAAATGATACAAATGTAGAATGTACAAAAACACCAGGACCAAGTGAAGTACATTCAGATCTTTATTCTACGATTTTACTGTTTCATTTACATTCTCAGTATGAAAATGTTTAAAAGTATGATTCAGTATTAGTGATTAATTGTTGCAGTAGTTGGTCTAACAGCAGACGTTCCCTTTCCCTTGACAGTAAGCCATAGTGGTGCATCTTCTTGCAACTAGAGAAAGAAAAAGAATAATTGTGAAACATTATTTAAACAAAAAAAATAAAGAAGAGCAATCAGCTGTTGCAAAAAAATTAAAACAGCAATGAAGAAAAGAGTAATGATCATAATACATTAATTTAATTAATATACTGCACACATTGTAAACCAGCACATGTGGTTTTTAAAAAATCACATTAAATGATCACACCAAACAGACTGTAGGATCAAACCTCAGGTAGCTGACATTGTTATCACAGTAATATAAGCTCCAGATTTATAAAATGTAAATTATAACTATTTTTTTTTTATTAAATAGGTTAGATTTAGCTGTTTAGAACTAAATGTAAACAGTTAAAGTCTCCTCTCAGGTGACCTCATGTGGGGTCCATACCTCAATGTTGTGAACTGTTGCTCTAGGGGTTAACACTCTTTTCGTTTAATTAGAATTAATCCCAAACCAAACCAAGAACACATGAAGTACTGAACTCACTCAGATTTAACTTATTGATATTAAAAAATGGATAAGTTAAGTTATCCATGTGCTTGGATAAAGTTAAGGTGTTCAGTTAAGGTCTTCAGTTAAGGTCTTAACATTCTGTGCACAGATATCCTGTCTGTTTATCTGTCAGCCTGTTAAAGATTCCAAATGTTTAAATGTTAATAAATGTATTTTCTTTGTGAAGTGCCTCCATAAATGGTCTATGTAGTTTAGGTCATATTATAATAATAGCAGCAGCAGGTCAAAGTGCTTTACAGGACAGGTCATTCAGTTCTGCAGCAGGGTGATCCAAAATACAGACGTATGTTAACATAATATTAACAAAGTCAAAATTAAAATTTTGCAGCGGCCTAGCCCACATTTTGACATTTGAATTCAATAGACATGCTGTGGAATCACCTAAAATCAGATCCAAGCTAGTCTGCCTGCAGTACAGACCTGTATTTTATTGCATTATGATCTGCAAAATTAAAGAATATTTTGTATAGTTTTGCAGCTGAAGACAAACCAATGTCAAATAGCAAAACTTCCAAAACTGGACTAATTGTTGACTTTAGTCCCAAATGATTACCAAGTCCCAAATCCTTTGGTATGTGGGCATTAAATTACAATAAAAAAAATCTGCATTTCATTATCTGAAACTGATATCTGTATTTGTTTATAAAGGTGATGTCTTCTGATGTCTGAAAACCAGTAGACTGTCTGATTTATAACAGATTTAAAGATTTAGAGCAGAAGTAAAGTTGAGCTAAGTGGAGCTAAAATTCCTCAGAAGCCACGTGAAAGTGTAATATCTCCAATATCCCAACATGACATTGAATTTTATTTTTTATTCATTTTTTAAAGCTACACTTTAGGAGCTGATTGGCTTAATCTGTGTCAGCTGGGACAATGCCTTAAAGCATGTGTATGATTCTGCTCCCTAGACTGTAATTGTTTTTTACTCGAACTAATCAACATCAGTGCCAGTCATGCTTTTAGTTTGGAAAAGTATAACATGTCCTTTTCATAACTAAACATAAACATGAAAAACAAATTAAAACAGTGTTTCATTTTTAAAAAAGTTTTAAGGTCCAAAAGGCACCAAATCCCAGGAATGACCCATGTGTGAACTACTCGACAACTTGATTCTGGTGGCCCGCTCTGTGAAGTTTTACAGTAAAACTGATACATTTACAGTTGAACCATAATAGTTCATAGTTCTGCTGTCACCTTTACAGTTCGACCATGAGCACAACTGTGAACTGTCATGTTATTATGACGCTCGTGGTCATCTCTTCCAGTGTTTAATAATACTGAGTGTGAAGTTGGTAGTTCAACTGTAAACATGATATTGTTGAACTGTGAAATTCAGTTTTGACAGTTTTAGTCAACTTACAGTTATAAAATAACTAATACTCAACTTAAGTGTATATGTGTGTGTGAAAAAATACAAAAATAAAAACAAATATTCAGTATATTTAAAATATTTTAATAAGAAACAGTACAGCACACATCTACACATTTATAATACTTCGAATGATACAAAATTAAATTTGCAACATTTATATTATCGACAGTCAGGGAAGCAAACTCCCCAGGGTAAAAAAACAAAAGTGACCAGACATAAACCCTCATGCATACAGGAAAAATATTACATTATATAATAATTTAGATAGATGACTTTGAAGAGCCATTTATTATGCTTATCCTCTCTGATGCCATGTCAGTCTCTGTCTACGGACACTTCACACATTCTTGCATGCGCACTTGACTTGAGACCGTTTTCTCAACCAACCGTTTCTGCCTCCTCACAGAACTGCATCGGGTGTACTGCACAAAATACAAATTTAGCGTAAGTTTTCAGTTATTTCATTCTCAGACAATGTGTGCTCTTGTGTATTTCTTCAAAGATGAACTTCCTGCCAAAGGTGTTATTGAGTCAGAACTCATTGAAGGGCACAAAAATCTGATGATGGAAGATGTCGACGGTTAAACTGTTGTAGTGAACTGCAAAGTGAGAAAAGGAAAAAAGACGTTTGTCAATCATTGCCCTGCTAAATCAATGATGATAAGTCATAAACTTAAAAAGATTTATAAAAATAACAGGAATATCTATATTATCCCTGAAAATTTCTAAAATGAGTGGAAAGTCAAAAATAACCCAGGTCTCAGCCTGATATATCTTTAAATTTATTAATTGGAATGTTAGCCAAACGTTAACATTAGCATCACTATGTTAGCTGACGTTTGTTGATTCTTAATCTGCTTTTTAAATGCTTTGTAATGCTTGCAACATGTTAAGACTGTTGCAATTACTTAGATTGTCGTGCTGTTATAGTGCTGAACTGCACCATAATAAACAAATGCTTCTGATATTTCTTATGAGACAATTCATCTTTGATGTCATATCTATACACGTATCTTTTCACATAAAATTAAATAAGCTTCTACAAAGTATTTAATAAAGAATAAATGTATTTGTGAATAAGCTATTTATAAGACTCCAAAAGCACAATTACACTTTGAGGGTAGGTTGATGGGTAAAAAAGATAATTATAGCGATACAAAACCTGATCTTCTGGTCTGATTTCCAACGGTTCATTATGATCATTTAAATAATCCTACTATGTTAGTTCCTGCCTTCCTGACTGCATGTCAGGATGTGCAATGCTGATGGACTCCTACCCAGTTAATCAAAATGTCCTTCAACAAAGTATTAGATTAGTAGTGTGTGTATTTATTTTTATCCAAAAACCTGCCAAAAAAACGTTTGATTTTAGATTGATATTTAATTGAAAAAAATTGGTTAAGTTTTGAAATGATTTAACTAGGTTTCTTTTTTTACATTACAAAAACTGGGCATTATAACAGGGATGCAAGGACATTTTATATCCACTGTTAGGACATTCTCTAAACTGGTGCTGCAAAGTGTATAATTATCTTTATATGATAGATTTATTACACCTGTTACCATGATTTAATAACTAGAAGGTGTAGCCCAGCACTAATGCCCACAAGCTATATAGGCATAGTTTTTTTTTCTTTACATGAATGTTTAAAAATTATGTTGTTCTTTTTCTATTCTCTGTGTGCAATATTATGTTTAAACACTGTAACATATACTTATTAAAACGTAAAAACACCGTAACATTTTTTAAAGATACATTTTACAAGCTTGAATATTTTAAATTTCTCAGTCACTTTAGCATTAATCTCTTTCAAAAAATTCACTGTCCATTTGATTAGCTTCATCTACTATATGAATTAGATGCGTGTGTGGTTATACAATCGTTTGTTGTTCTGTGTACTCACCATTCCACACATTCCATTCATAAAAGAAACTCCCCCACTGAGTTTATGTTCTGAACCATTCTAATAACTGCAATGACACAAACATGGTAATGACATGATGGTAGTGTGTGTTGTTCTGGTATGTGTGTAGCAGGTGCCGCCGTGCTGTTTGGATCCTTTACCCACTTAGCATTGGCTGTAGCTGTAGCTAGAGCTGTTCTTCCATGCACAATGATATTTTCTCTCTAGTTATTTATCAACAATTTCTGACACTTTCTGATAAGATAATGCTGTTGGCACCTATCTTGCCTTAGCATTAAGGTGTTTAATATCCCAACAACACTGCTACATCTAATTTGCTCATTCTAATACAACACACACTACCATGTTATAACTACGCTACTACCATTTACAAATCTAGAATGTACAAAAACACCAGGACCAAGTGAAGTACATGCAGATCTTTATTCTACGATTCTACTGTTTATTTTACATTTGCAATGTAAAAGCTGAATGTTTCTCAGTTTAAAAGTGTGATTCAGTATTCGTGATTAACTGTTGCAGAGGTTGGTCTGGCAGCAGTTTTTGTTCCAACATTCAGCCATTTTGACGCATGACCTTGAATCTAGAGAAAGAAAAAAAGTCTTTATAAACCATAGATCATATTTTATGATCTATGGTTATATGGGGGGGTTATTGCTCTGAACAGCATAGCCATTAGGAGGTGCATTTTTCAGTACACTCTCAGTGCCAAGTCCAAGATTAGATACAAATAGGAGGGTTGTGTCAATTTTTACAGGGCAGCACGGTGGCTAAGTGGGTAGCACTGTCGCCTCACAGCAAGAAGGTTCTGGGTTCAATCCCCAGGTGGGGCGTTCCGGGTCCTTTCTGTGTGAAGTTTGCATGTTCTCCCCCTGTCTGCGTGGGTTTCCTCCGGGTGCTCCGGTTTCCTCCCACAGTCCAAAAACATGCAGCCAGGCTAATTGGAGACACTGAATTGTCCTATAGATACCAAGCCTCTAGGATGCATAAACCAGTGCATTGTAGTGCCGGTCCCAAGCCCAGATAAATAGGGAGGGTTGTGTCAGAACGGGCATCCGGCATAAGAACTGTGCCAAATCAATAATGCGGATCATGATCCTCCTGCAACCCCTAAACGAGAGCAGCCAAGGAAATAAATAGAACATCATGTTTTTACACACTTTGGTTACATTCATGACAGGACAGGTAATTACTGGTTACACAAAATTAATCAGTTCAGGTCTATAATGTCACACAGTTATGGACAATTTTGTATGTTAATCATAATAGATCTTAATAGATTCATTGTATTAATAAACTGCACATATTGTAATCCAGCACATGCGGTCAAACAGACTAGGCGATCAAACCTCATGCACCTGACATTGTTATAACAGTAAAATAAGCTTCAGATTTATGAAATCTGAATTATAATTTTATCATTTAATGAAATTGGTTTGATTTAGCTGTTTAGAACTTACTCATATTAGAAAATGAAATGGTTAACATTGTGCCTAGAATATGGTACATTCAGGCCTATTGCTAAGGCTTTTGGTCCTTTATTCCCACACTTGCATTTTAATGTTTTACTTTAACACTTTCTACATACCAACTTCACACACACACACACTTTTCTAAGCTACATCTTTACATATACACTCACACATCAACACAGGAATCTAAAACCTGGCTCTCACACACTCATCTTGATTATATATACTGTATATTGCCAAAAGTATTCACTCACCCATCAAAATTCAGGTGTTCCAATCACTTCCATGGCCACAGGTGTATAAAACCAAGCACCTAGGCATGCAGACTACTTCTACAAACATTAGTGAAAGGATGGGTCGGTCTCAGGAGCTCAGTGAATTCCAGTGTGGTACCATGATTGGATGCCACCTGTGCAACAAGTCCAGTCGTGAAATTTCCTCACTACTAAATATTCCACAGTCGACTGTCAGTGGTATTATAACAAAGTAGAAGTGATTGGGAACGACAGCAACTCAGCCACAAAGTGTTAGAGCCACGTGAAATGACAGAATGGGGTTACAGCTGAGGCACATAGTCACCAACTTTCTGCACAGTCAGTCGCTACAGACCTCCAAACTTCATGTGGCCTTCAGATGAGCTCAAGAACAGTGTGTAGAGAGCTTCATGGAATGGGTTTACATGGCCGAGCAGCTGCATCCAAGCCTTACATCACCAAGCGCAATGCAAAACGTCGTATGCGACACCACTGGACTCTAGAGCAGTGGAGACGTGTTCTCTGGAGGGAAAATCACGCTTCTTTGTCTGGCAATCTGATGGACGAGTCTGGGTTTAGCGGTTGCCAGGAGAACGGTACTTGTCTGACTGCATTGTGCCAAGTGTAAAGTTTGGTGGAGGGGGGATTATGGTGTGGAGATGTCTTTCAGGAGTTGGGCTCGGCCCCTTAGTTCCAGTAAAAGGAACTCTTAATGCTTCAGCATACCAAGAGACTTTGGACAATTTCATGCTCCCAACTTTGTGGAAACAGTTTGGGGATGGCCCCTTCCTGTTCCAACATGACTGCGCACCAGTGCACAAAGCAAGGTCCATAAAGACATGAATGAGCGAGTTTGGTGTGGAAGAACTTCACTGGCCTGCACAGAGTCCTGACCTCAACCCGATAGAACACCTTTGGGATGAATTAGAGCGGAGACTGCGAGCCAGGCCTTCTTGTCCAACATCAGTGTCTGACCTCACAAATGCGCTTCTGGAACAATGGTCAAAAATTCCCATAAACACACTCCTAAACCCTGTGATAAGCTTTCCCAGCAGAGTTAGCTGTTATAGATGCAAAGGGTGGGCCGACATCATATTAAACCCTATGAATTAAGAATGGAATGTCACTCAAGTTCATATGCGTGTGTGAAGGCAGACAAGCGAATACTTTTGGCAATATAGTGTATATACATATATACTGTATATTTATATATATATATAGTGAGAGAGAGGGGGGGTACATACAACCAGTGGCCATAAACATTGATTGCCTAGTGCATGCGTCTTCTCCACCACTGCAAGTTTGAACAGTCTTTGTACTTTCATAAGCATTGGACTTGTAACATTGAAGAGCAGAACCTGTAACAGAGTTAGCACAAAAGAAATGGATATACTTGTAGTTTTTGTTCAAACCATTAAGTATCAGATTGCAGAGAATTTTGAGAGAATAAATTGATCACATTCACCAGGCAGGAAGTTTATGGCAAGGTTTCAATTTAGAGTACTTAATCCATACAAACATGCTTTTGAAGGTTAAAATTACAGCCAAAAAATTGGGTAGAGAATCAAATAAAACTTCTAGTTAAAGCAAAAGTGTTTTCTAAGTGTGTTATAGAGTATTAACAAAATGTCTTATAGAAAAGGTACTCAAGTACTGCATTAGTTTTTAGCTTTTGAAGCCGATAGGCCCAAATATAAGTCTATTGGGACTTCATTATTAAAGCTTAAATTTAAGCACATTTAAAGCTTAAATCACTTACCTCCCACTAAAAGCAGGGAAAGAACCAGAGTCACAAGCAGGAGCTTCATGATTCTGTAACATGAAAAGAATGAACAGTGATGTTCCTTTTTGCAGACAAAGTTCTGATGTTCCTCATTACTAACTACATGTTTAACATAAAAATAACACAGTTTACTCAGTACCAATTGCATGAACACTTTAAATGTGTGTGTGTGTGTGTGTGTATATATATATATATATATATATATATATATATATTATGGCAAGCCAAAAAGGAAGTATATAGCAAACGCTGATATATATAAGTTGAAACTTGATATATATAAATTGAAACTTGATATATATAAATCGAGACCTGATATACATTAATTGAAACTTGATATATATAAATTGAAACTTGATATATATAAATCGAAACCTGATATATATAAATTGAAACTTGATATATATAAATTGAAACCTGATATATATAAATCGAAACTTTATATATATAAATTGAAACCTGATATATATAAATCAAAACCTGATATATATATAATTTGAAACTTGATATATATAAATTAAAACTTGATATATATAAATCGAAACCTGATATATATCAATCGAAACCTGATATATATAAATCGAAACCTGATATATATAAATTGAAACGCTGATATATATACATTGAAACCTGATATATATAAACTAAAACTTAAGTACCCCCATGCACAATGCAAGCAAAAGGGTTTGTGTAACTTTGGTCATTAATTTTTCACTTCAAATACCAAAATTGAAAAGGTTTCAGTCTTCAGTTTCGTTTCAAATAACAAACAAACACACATTGATAGTAATAACGTGACAACATGATCTGACTGTTGTGATTTTTGTGTATAAAACTAACATGACCACGTTACAACGTCCAGTACAAAAATCGCTTCCCCACATTGTTTATTTTTTTGCAGAGCAAATATGTGCACGTCACAAATACAAACACAAAAGTCAGGACAACAGGACGCGTCGTTATTATGACTTTTTTAATACTTGTGCTTGCTTTACACTGTCTACATAATATTATAAGCATGTAAGCGCGTGCAGGCGCATGCGCGTTTATTTTTGATTGAACTGATATAAATGCTGATTTCGGAAAATTAAAATACAAGTTGTTCACAATGTGTGTTTGTTGTTATTTGAGAACAAACTGAAAACTGAAACCTTTTCAACTGTTTCGAATTATATATCTCAAGTTTCCATTTATATATATATCAGGTTTCAATTGATATATATCAGGTTTCAATTTATATATACAGTATATCTCAAGTTTCAATTTATATATATATAAAAAACCTTATATATATATATAAGGTTTCAATTTATATATATCAGCATTTGCTTTATATTTCCTGTTTGGTTTGCCCTAATATATATATATATACTGATCAGCCATAACATTAAAACCACCTCCTTGTTTCTACACTTACTGTACATCTGTCAATGTTATCAGTTCCACTTAACATAAAAAAGCACTTTGTAGTTCTACCTTTACTGACTGTAGTCCATCTGTCTCTCTACATGCTTTGTTAGCCTCCTTTCATGCTGTTCCTCAATGGTCAGGACCACCACAGAGCAGGTATTATTTAGGTGGTGGATCATTCTCAGCACTGCAGTGACACTGACATGCTGGTGGTGTGTTAGTGTTTGTTGTGCTGGTATGAGTGGACAAAACACAGCAGTGCTGCTGGGGTTTTTAAACACCTCACTGTCACTAGCGGAACTAAGAATAGTCAACCAACCAAAAATATCCAGACAACAGCACCACATGGGCAAAGTCCTGTGACCACTGATGAATGTCTAGAAGATGACCAACTCAAACAGCAGCAATAGATGAGCGATCGTCTCTGACTTTATTTACTGAATTTAAAAACTCCAGCAGTGCTGCTGTGTCTGATCCACTCATACCAGCACAACACACACTAACACACCACCACCATGTCAGTGTCACTGCAGTGCTGAGAATGATCCACCACCTAAATAATATTCTGTGGTGGTCCTGTGGGGGTCCTGATCATTGGAAAACAGGGTGAAAACAGGCTAAAAAAGTATGTAGAGAAACAGATGGACTACAGTCAGTAATTGAAGAACTTCAAAATGCTTTTATATGGTAAGTGGAGCTGATAAAATGTACAGTGAGTGTAGAAACAAGGAGGTGGTTTTAATGTTATGGCTGATCAGTGTATATATATATATATATATATATATATATATATATATATATATATATATATATATATATATATATATATATATATATATATATATATTTATATACAAAATAAATAAATGAAGGCATTCTATTCGATTAATTTATTTAAAAAAAACTCCATGTATCATTCATTATTTAATTAATAATTAATCCACAGTAATTATAAACTAAATATGATTTGGTAAATGCAAGCACATTTCTCTTTCACAATTCCCCCAAATGAACAAATGCTGAAGCAATCACAGTAATCTCTTTTTGTAGTAGTACTAAATAACAGTAATGAATAAAGTGTTTGATTATGTTTGTAAGTCACTTTTAAAAGACTACAAAAGAATGTTTACACTTTGTACACTGATTTATAAAAATGGCAATTATATCCATTCAATATCAATACACAACACAGTAAAGTGTGAAAAAAGACAAAAGGTCTAAAAAACTTTCTAAATCCAGTATATTTAGCTGTATGTTTTGCAAAAAAATTCCAGTTTTTCCAGTACATATTGTATGTATAATGTAAAATATCCTCACCTTCAGAGTTTCACCAGCACTGTATGAGGGTTGACTTTTACTGCAGAGCTTGAACTGAATCTTCTGGTCTGAATCCCACTGGTTCATCACCTTTTAAATAATCCTGCTATGCAAGTTCCCGCCCTCCTGATTAGACAGACAAGCAAACAGACAGACTGACAGATAGATAGATTTAACTTTATTGTCATTGCTTAGTACAAATACAAGGATTTTGTGTTGTGTGATTATTAACAATGGTTTGCAGTGTATCATCTTCACTGTATACAATCATGTACTGTAAATATTATTTTAATTAATTCATTAACTAATTAATGTTTAAGATTTAGCTGCCTACAACCCAGTCTAACCAGTTAAAATCTCTTCTCAGGTCACATGATGTGGGATCCCGACTCCAATATTGTGAACAGTTGCTCTAAAGGTTAACACTTTCTTTTTTTCATTACAGTCTTTAGAGGCAAACACTTAATATAAATGTCTTAATAAGAACATACCAGGTTTCAGCAACACATTTATATTTTAAACCAGCACATCTCTGACACTGAAGAGCAGAACCTGTAACAGAGTAGCACATGATATATCTGCAGTTTTTTGTTGAAGCCATTAGGTATCTGAGTACAGAGAATTTTATAAATGGGTTCATGGCACTATCATGACAATATCAATCTGCTTTATATAAGCAGCAGTGGGTGATGTGGGATGAAAAAACCATTAGCTATTAACCCATTTTTAATTTTTATAACATTTTAAAGCTTAAGTAGCTTAAAATTTAGATTAAAATTCTATGAATAATCCAAAAGTACTCTAATTGTTCTAATCCAAAAATGATGTGCTATAAAGACTAAAAAGCTGGTGAAACTTTCATCATAAGTGGAAAAACCTAAAATCTGTTTTTTCACTTAACATCAAAAAATTAATCCCAAGTTAGTATAAACTAAAACAGACAATGCGAGCACCTTCCTCTTTTAACATTTCCCAGCAAATAAACAAATTCTAAACAAAGTAATCTTTATTTGTAATTTATTTATAATGTTCTCACTCTACTTTCACTCTACTACTTTATATTAAGTCACAATATACACAATAGTTATTATATCTAATTATTATTTAATTTCGAAATCAGATGCCTGCTTAATAAAATAAAGAACGTATTTGAAAATAAAGAACGTATTTTTAGCCACACGCACTGCTCAGTGTATAAAGTCAATTATGTAAAATAAATTTGTTGGGTAAATTCACAAAGCAAGGTCTATAAAGACAAGGTTTGATAGGGTATGATGGTCTAGAGGAATGCCAGTAACTTGCATAGAGCTCTGAACTCAACCTCATGTGGGGTCCATACCCCAATGTTGTGAACTGTTGCTCTAGGGGTTAATATGCTTTTCCTTTAATTAGAATAAATCCCAAATCAAGAACACATGAAGTACTGAACTCACTCAGATATAACTTATTGATATTATAAAATTAAATGGTTAACATTGTGCCTAGATAAATTGGGCACCATTCACTTGATTTGTCTTCAGCAATGTGTGCAATATTATATGATAGTTAACCATTGGAACATTCCATTACAGAAGCTATGTTGTTTTTTGGTAAATCTCACCCTATCCTCTTATCAACACACATTCAGGGCTGTTGCTAAGGTTTCTGGTCCTTCTGCATTTTTATTTTTTTCACCTTAACAGTCTCTACACAGCAACTTCCAACTTCACACACACTTTTCAAAGCTACATCTTTACGCACACACACACACACACACACACACACACATTCTAGATTAGAAACCTGACCTTCACATACTCTTCTTGTTACTATCCTTGCAGTAAGCCACTTGGAATTAAACCGTAAAACTACAGAGTAAAAGCTATATAAAAGTGTCTTAATAAAAAAACATACCACGGCCAGTCATGGGCATTACTGCTGTCCTCATGCATGTGTTGTTTCCATTAGTGCAAAATTCACCAATACATGTATCCTGATAATAATCACAGTAACATTGAAGAGCAGAACCTGTAGCACATAAGTTATCACATAAAAATTATATATTTGCAGATTTTGTTAAAGACATTAAATGTCAGATTGCAGAGAGTTTTATAAATGGATCACATTCAACAGACAGGAAGTTCATGGCATAATTTGGGATATATTCTACTTTATACAAGCAACAGTGATGATGTTGAATATAAAGCTATATCGGCTATGATGATGCAGGGATGCAGTGCAATGCAGGGCCTCAAGCACTCCTTCCATTGGAAAAGGTTTCAATTTGGAGTACTTATTCCATATACAAGCATGCTTATGAAGGCCAACATTTCAGCCAAGAATAGATATGGCATCAAATAAAACCTCTAGTTTATGCAAGTGTCATAATTCATTAAGAGTCATAATTAGTGCATCATTTTGTACTTTTTTTAAAGCTTAAATCACTTACTCTCCACCAAAAGCAGGGAAAGAACCATAGTCACAAGCAGGAGCTTCATAATTCTGTAACATATAAAAGGAACAGTGATGTTACTTTCTGCAGACAAAGTTCTTCTGATGTTCCTTATTACTAACTACATGTTTAACATAAAAATAACACAGTTTTCTCAGTACCTATTGCATGACTAATCCAAAAATATATATCTATATATGACAAATAGAGGCATTGTATTTGATTATTCTATCCAAAAAGTGTCCAAGTCCCCAAGCTCTGCACCCTTGTCTACACTAGTCAAAAGCCTGAGAAAATAAATATGTTTTCAGTCTAGACTTAAACATTGAGACTGTGTCCGAATCCCGAACAGAGGCAGGAAGATTATTCCAAAGTTGTGGAGCTTTGTAAGAAAATGCTCTTCCACCAGCCGTGATCTTTTTAATTCTAGGAACTATAAGTAACCCTGCATCTTGTGAGCGAAGTGGGTTGTAGTGATTAATAAGTTCACTCAGATACTGTGGAGCCAGACCATGTAGCGCTTTATAGGTTAGTAAAAGTATTTTGTAATCAATGCGGAATTTAACTGGCAGCCAGTGTAGAGATTATAGAACAGGACTAATATGATCAAATTTTTTAGTTCTAGTTAGCACTGGAGCTGCTGTATTTTGAACTAACTGGAGTTTGTTTATGGATCTACCAGAGCATCCAGTTAGAAGAGCATTACGATAATCCAACCGAGAAGTTATAAACGCATGGATCAGTTTTTCGGTGTCATTAACAGATAGTATATTTCTTATTTTAGAAATATTATGCAAATGATTATTATTATTAAATGATAGAAAGCAACTCTAGTAATATTATTGACGTGTGTATCAAAGGAAAGATCTGAACCTAGTGTGACAGTTTTTTACATCTGGGCTGGGATTAACAGAGAAAGTGTTTAGGTTTAGCACCAGGTTAGACAACTTGTCTCTTGCAGCTTTAGAGCCAACAAGTAAAACCTCTGTTTTATCTGAATTAAGTTATAGAGTGTAAATAATAGCGGTCCCAGTACCGACCCTTGTGGAACACCACACTTTTGTAGTTTCCGAGCATTTATGATTTACATAAACCAATTGAGAGCGGTCAGTCAAATATGATTGAAACCAAGAGAGTGCGAGTCCTTTAACACCTACTGTATTTTCTAGCCTCTCCAGTAAAATGTTATGATCGACCGTATCAAATGCTGCACTAAGATCTAATAGAACAAGAAAAGAGACACATCCATTATCAGAAGACATTAACAACTTGTTAACTACTCTAATTAATGCGGTTTCGGTACTATGCTTGGGTCTAAAACCAGATTGCAATTTTTCATGAATACAATTTTCATTCAAATAAGAACATACAGTAATTGTTTGGAAACGACTTTTTCTAATATCTTAGAGACAAAAGGGAGGTTTGAAATTGGCCTATAATTAGATAAAACATGTGGATCAAGGTTAGGTTTTTTAATCAGAGGTTTAATAACAGCACTTTTAAACAACTTAGGAATGTACCCAAGGCTAAGGGATGCATTGATTAATGTAAGCAGGGGATCTACAATGGCTGGGAGTAAATCTTTAAGTAAACGAGTTGGAACAGGATCGAGTATACACGATGATGACTTTGATGATTTAATCAACGCAGTTAGTTCATTTTGGGAGATTGGATTAAAGTTTCAACATGAACATGAACACTGTTCTACAACTGTTTGACAGTCCAGCCTCTTAGATGCTGTAATTTCTGAACCTGTAGGCCTCTGTATAAATGAAATACTAAACCCCCGAAATATTAACTTGTTGTTATTAGAAAACGAATTGGTTACAGTCTTTAGAGTCAAACAATTTATAAAAATTAGCAGGATTACTGTATTTATTTAAAATGTCATCAAATCATTTTGGTTTGTCCATAATCCTGATGTTGCCTGCAGGTTATACAGAGACCTACAGGTTCAGAAATTACAGCATCTTGGAGGCTGGACTGTCAAACAGTTGTAAAACAGTGTTTATGTTCATGTTGAAACTTTAAGATTCTAGTATAACCCTCTTTGGGTTATAAAGTTAACACTTAAGGTTAACAGAAGCACGTAAGATGGCTGACTCCAGGAACCACCTGTGATTCAACATCAGATGCACACAGAGCAGGATCACATCTAAAAGCCTGCAACTTAAATCTTCTGTCAAGGGTCACCAAGTTAGCAAGATCATTTACTAAAGTGTTTTCAGTTTGAGTGTGTATAGACATAAGATACTTAACAGCAATAATTGATGTTTCAATTTACCAAAGAGCAAAATCTATTTGCACTGCAAACGCATTGTTTTCTTTGACCACCTCCACTAAATAAACAAATGTTGAATCACATCAATCTCTATTTGTAGTAGTACTAAATAATTATGTACTCACGTGTACTGTATATTGTCACAATATATTTACATGTACTGTATATAGATTTACAGTATATTTACTAAATGTGTATGTTCAATTATTGTTTAATTGTGTCTGGTAAAAGGGAACAACCAATATTTCATGGACTGGGAAAGATATGGCCCAGAAGCAAGTTCCCTGTCAGACAAATGTTGAACCAAGATCTGGGGTGCATTTCCCAAAATGTTTGTGATGCTAAGTACTTCGTAACCAGTGTTGCCAACTTAGCGGCTTTATTTAGTGAGTTTTCAGACCCCCCAGCGACTTTTTTTCAAAAAAGTTATTTTTATTGGAGACTTTTTGAGACTTGGACGTGAAAGCACATATCGCTCTGCAGTTACTGTCCTAAACGAGCAGCGGGTGCTCTGTAGATTTATCCTACCCATCGATTTGTCCTACCGAGCATGCGCACACCTGTTTTTGACTCGTTTAGTGGAACGCCTAAGGTTAGTAATGTGTGGTTTTAGTTTTAATTTCTTTAAAAGTTTAAAGTTTAAGTGTATGTAATGCCGTTATTATGTGACTTATTTTGTATTCTCTTTCAGAACTATGCAAGGTGCTCAAATGAGCTATTCTTGATTGAATACAGTTGAATAACTGTTGTTTATCTAATGCTGTGTTAACATTTAATTTAACCACGTTTATACATGCCTTGCATGCATGAAAGAGTTTGTTGCTCTGTGTACTCTACTCCATTCATAAAATAAACTCCTACAGGACCCCAACTTAAAAAGTTATGGACCATTCATATATCTGCAAAACCACAATCATGGTAATGACATGGTAGTGGGTGTTGTCCTGATATGAGTGTAGCAGGTGCCACCGTGCTGTTGGGATCTTTTACCCTGTTAGCACTGTCTGTAGCCACACAATGTTATTTATTTATCAATAGACACTTTCTAATAAGAGAATGCTGTTGGCACTTGTCTTGCCATAGCATTAAGGTCTTTAAAATTCCAACAACACTGCTACATCTAATACACTTATTACAGTACAACACACACTAACATGTTATAACTACAATACCATTTACAAATGATACAATTGTAGAATGGACCAACTGAAGTACGTGCAGATCTTTATTGTACAATTAAACTGTTTTATTTACATTATCAGTATAAAAATGGAATGTTTCTCAGTTTAGAAGTATAATTCAGTATTAGTGATTATTTGTTGCAGAGGTCGGTCTTGCAGCAAACGCTCCCTCTGATAACACATTCAGTCAGAGTGGTGCATTTATTTAAAGCTAGAGAAAGAAAAAGAAAATAATCAGTCATTCTGAATCATAGAACATAATGCTTTAGCATAATGTGAGCTTTTTTAACAGTTACAGTGTATCACGAAGAACAATGTTAAATTAAATTAAATTTGTATGATTTATTATTAAATTTGTATGATTTATTATTTTTGTTTGACTGTGCTGGTGGGCCACAAATAATACAATTTAAGACGCGGACCGTATAAAATCTGACCTGGCCAGACTTAATCCATATACAAGCATGCTTTTAAAGGCCAAAATTTCAGCCAAATAGTTTGGTAGGGTATCAAATAAAAACTCACGTTAAAGCAAAAGTGTCCTCTAAATGTGTTGTGTAGAAGTAAGAAAGTTACTTGATGAAAAGGTACAAGTACTGCGTTAGTTTTTACATTTTGAAGCCAATAGGCTTGAATATGAGCCTGTAGGGGTGTAAGAGTCATAATTAGTTCATCATTATGTACTTTTTTAAAGCTTAAATCACTCACCCTCCACCAAAAGCAGAGAAAGAACCAGAGTCACAAGCAGGAGCTTCATAATTCTGTAACATATAAAAGGAACAGTGATGTTACTTTCTGCAGACAAAGTTCTTCTGATGTTCCTTATTACTAACTACATGTTTAACATAAAAATAACACAGTTTTCTCAGTACCTATTGCATGACTAATCCAAAAATATATATCTATATATGACAAATAGAGGCATTGTATTTGATTATTCTATCCAAAAAGTGTCCAAGTCCCCAAGCTCTGCACCCTTGTCTACACTAGTCAAAAGCCTGAGAAAATAAATATGTTTTCAGTCTAGACTTAAACATTGAGACTGTGTCCGAATCCCGAACAGAGGCAGGAAGATTATTCCAAAGTTGTGGAGCTTTGTAAGAAAATGCTCTTCCACCAGCCGTGATCTTTTTAATTCTAGGAACTATAAGTAACCCTGCATCTTGTGAGCGAAGTGGGTTGTAGTGATTAATAAGTTCACTCAGATACTGTGGAGCCAGACCATGTAGCGCTTTATAGGTTAGTAAAAGTATTTTGTAATCAATGCAGAATTTAACTGGCAGCCAGTGTAGAGATTATAGAACAGGACTAATATGATCAAATTTTTTAGTTCTAGTTAGCACTGGAGCTGCTGTATTTTGAACTAACTGGAGTTTGTTTATGGATCTACCAGAGCATCCAGTTAGAAGAGCATTACGATAATCCAACCGAGAAGTTATAAACGCATGGATCAGTTTTTCGGTGTCATTAACAGATAGTATATTTCTTATTTTAGAAATATTATGCAAATGATTATTATTATTAAATGATAGAAAGCAACTCTAGTAATATTATTGACGTGTGTATCAAAGGAAAGATCTGAACCTAGTGTGACAGTTTTTTACATCTGGGCTGTGATTAACAGAGAAAGTGTTTAGGTTTAGCACCAGGTTAGACAACTTGTCTCTTGCAGCTTTAGAGCCAACAAGTAAAACCTCTGTTTTATCTGAATTAAGTTATAGAGTGTAAATAATAGCGGTCCCAGTACCGACCCTTGTGGAACACCACACTTTTGTAGTTTCTGAGCATTTATGATTTACATAAACCAATTGAGAGCGGTCAGTCAAATATGATTTAAACCAAGAGAGTGCGAGTCCTTTAACACCTACTGTATTTTCTAGCCTCTCCAGTAAAATGTTATGATCGACCGTATCAAATGCTGCACTAAGATCTAATAGAACAAGAAAAGAGACACATCCATTATCAGAAGACATTAACAACTTGTTAACTACTCTAATTAATGCGGTTTCGGTACTATGCTTGGGTCTAAAACCAGATTGCAATTTTTCATGAATACAATTTTCATTCAAATAAGAACATACAGTAATTGTTTGGAAACGACTTTTTCTAATATCTTAGAGACAAAAGGGAGGTTTGAAATTGGCCTATAATTAGATAAAACATGTGGATCAAGGTTAGGTTTTTTAATCAGGGGTTTAATAACAGCACTTTTAAACAACTTAGGTATGTACCCAAGGCTAAGGGATGCATTGATTAATGTAAGCAGGGGATCTACAATGGCTGGGAGTAAATCTTTAAGTAAACGAGTTGGAACAGGATCGAGTATACACGATGATGACTTTGATGATTTAATCAACGCAGTTAGTTCATTTTGGGAGATTGGATTAAAGTTTCAACATGAACATGAACACTGTTCTACAACTGTTTGACAGTCCAGCCTCTTAGATGCTGTAATTTCTGAACCTGTAGGCCTCTGTATAAATGAAATACTAAACCCCCGAAATATTAACTTGTTGTTATTAGAAAACGAATTGGTTACAGTCTTTAGAGTCAAACAATTTATAAAAATTAGCAGGATTACTGTATTTATTTAAAATGTCATCAAATCATTTTGGTTTGTCCATAATCCTGATGTTGCCTGCAGGTTATACAGAGACCTACAGGTTCAGAAATTACAGCATCTTGGAGGCTGGACTGTCAAACAGTTGTGAAACAGTGTTTATGTTCATGTTGAAACTTTAAGATTCTAGTATAACCCTCTTTGGGTTATAAAGTTAACACTTAAGGTTAACAGAAGCACGTAAGATGGCTGACTCCAGGAGCCACCTGTGATTCAACATCAGATGCACACAGAGCAGGATCACATCTAAAAGCCTGCAACTTAAATCTTCTGTCAAGGGTCACCAAGTTAGCAAGATCATTTACTAAAGTGTTTTCAGTTTGAGTGTGTATAGACATAAGATACTTAACAGCAATAATTGATGTTTCAATTTACCAAAGAGCAAAATCTATTTGCACTGCAAACGCATTGTTTTCTTTGACCACCTCCACTAAATAAACAAATGTTGAATCACATCAATCTCTATTTGTAGTAGTACTAAATAATTATGTACTCACGTGTACTGTATATTGTCACAATATATTTACATGTACTGTATATAGATTTACAGTATATTTACTAAATGTGTATGTTCAATTATTGTTTAATTGTGTCTGGTAAAAGGGAACAACCAATATTTCATGGACTGGGAAAGATATGGCCCAGAAGCAAGTTCCCTGTCAGACAAATGTTGAACCAAGATCTGGGGTGCATTTCCCAAAATGTTTGTGATGCTAAGTACTTCGTAACCAGTGTTGCCAACTTAGCGGCTTTATTTAGTGAGTTTTCAGACCCCCCAGCGACTTTTTTTCAAAAAAGTTATTTTTATTGGAGACTTTTTGAGACTTGGACGTGAAAGCACATATCGCTCTGCAGTTACTGTCCTAAACGAGCAGCGGGTGCTCTGTAGATTTATCCTACCCATCGATTTGTCCTACCGAGCATGCGCACACCTGTTTTTGACTCGTTTAGTGGAACGCCTAAGGTTAGTAATGTGTGGTTTTAGTTTTAATTTCTTTAAAAGTTTAAAGTTTAAGTGTATGTAATGCCGTTATTATGTGACTTATTTTGTATTCTCTTTCAGAACTATGCAAGGTGCTCAAATGAGCTATTCTTGATTGAATACAGTTGAATAACTGTTGTTTATCTAATGCTGTGTTAACGTTTAATTTAACCACGTTTATACATGCCTTGCATGCATGAAAGAGTTTGTTGCTCTGTGTACTCTACTCCATTCATAAAATAAACTCCTACAGGACCCCAACTTAAAAAGTTATGGACCATTCATATATCTGCAAAACCACAATCATGGTAATGACATGGTAGTGTGTGTTGTCCTGATATGAGTGTAGCAGGTGCCACCGTGCTGTTGGGATCTTTTACCCTGTTAGCACTGTCTGTAGCCACACAATGTTATTTATTTATCAATAGACACTTTCTAATAAGAGAATGCTGTTGGCACTTGTCTTGCCTTAGCATTAAGGTCTTTAAAATTCCAACAACACTGCTACATCTAATACACTTATTACAGTACAACACACACTAACATGTTATAACTACAATACCATTTACAAATGATACAATTGTAGAATGGACCAACTGAAGTACGTGCAGATCTTTATTGTACAATTAAACTGTTTTATTTACATTATCAGTATAAAAATGGAATGTTTCTCAGTTTAGAAGTATAATTCAGTATTAGTGATTATTTGTTGCAGAGGTCGGTCTTGCAGCAAACGCTCCCTCTGATAACACATTCAGTCAGAGTGGTGCATTTATTTAAAGCTAGAGAAAGAAAAAGAAAATAATCAGTCATTCTGAATCATAGAACATAATGCTTTAGCATAATGTGAGCTTTTTTAACAGTTACAGTGTATCACGAAGAACAATGTTAAATTAAATTAAATTTGTATGATTTATTATTAAATTTGTATGATTTATTATTTTTGTTTGACTGTGCTGGTGGGCCACAAATAATACAATTTAAGACGCGGACCGTATAAAATCTGACCTGGCCAGACTTAATCCATATACAAGCATGCTTTTAAAGGCCAAAATTTCAGCCAAATAGTTTGGTAGGGTATCAAATAAAAACTCACGTTAAAGCAAAAGTGTCCTCTAAATGTGTTGTGTAGAAGTAAGAAAGTTACTTGATGAAAAGGTACAAGTACTGCGTTAGTTTTTACATTTTGAAGCCAATAGGCTTGAATATGAGCCTGTAGGGGTGTAAGAGTCATAATTAGTTCATCATTATGTACTTTTTTAAAGCTTAAATCACTCACCCTCCACCAAAAGCAGAGAAAGAACCAGAGTCACAAGCAGGAGCTTCATAATTCTGTAACATATAAAAGGAACAGTGATGTTACTTTCTGCAGACAAAGTTCTTCTGATGTTCCTTATTACTAACTACATGTTTAACATAAAAATAACACAGTTTTCTCAGTACCTATTGCATGACTAATCCAAAAATATATATCTATATATGACAAATAGAGGCATTGTATTTGATTATTCTATCCAAAAAGTGTCCAAGTCCCCAAGCTCTGCACCCTTGTCTACACTAGTCAAAAGCCTGAGAAAATAAATATGTTTTCAGTCTAGACTTAAACATTGAGACTGTGTCCGAATCCCGAACAGAGGCAGGAAGATTATTCCAAAGTTGTGGAGCTTTGTAAGAAAATGCTCTTCCACCAGCCCTGATCTTTTTAATTCTAGGAACTATAAGTAACCCTGCATCTTGTGAGCGAAGTGGGTTGTAGTGATTAATAAGTTCACTCAGATACTGTGGAGCCAGACCATGTAGCGCTTTATAGGTTAGTAAAAGTATTTTGTAATCAATGCAGAATTTAACTGGCAGCCAGTGTAGAGATTATAGAACAGGACTAATATGATCAAATTTTTTAGTTCTAGTTAGCACTGGAGCTGCTGTATTTTGAACTAACTGGAGTTTGTTTATGGATCTACCAGAGCATCCAGTTAGAAGAGCATTACGATAATCCAACCGAGAAGTTATAAACGCATGGATCAGTTTTTCGGTGTCATTAACAGATAGTATATTTCTTATTTTAGAAATATTATGCAAATGATTATTATTATTAAATGATAGAAAGCAACTCTAGTAATATTATTGACGTGTGTATCAAAGGAAAGATCTGAACCTAGTGTGACAGTTTTTTACATCTGGGCTGTGATTAACAGAGAAAGTGTTTAGGTTTAGCACCAGGTTAGACAACTTGTCTCTTGCAGCTTTAGAGCCAACAAGTAAAACCTCTGTTTTATCTGAATTAAGTTATAGAGTGTAAATAATAGCGGTCCCAGTACCGACCCTTGTGGAACACCACACTTTTGTAGTTTCTGAGCATTTATGATTTACATAAACCAATTGAGAGCGGTCAGTCAAATATGATTTAAACCAAGAGAGTGCGAGTCCTTTAACACCTACTGTATTTTCTAGCCTCTCCAGTAAAATGTTATGATCGACCGTATCAAATGCTGCACTAAGATCTAATAGAACAAGAAAAGAGACACATCCATTATCAGAAGACATTAACAACTTGTTAACTACTCTAATTAATGCGGTTTCGGTACTATGCTTGGGTCTAAAACCAGATTGCAATTTTTCATGAATACAATTTTCATTCAAATAAGAACATACAGTAATTGTTTGGAAACGACTTTTTCTAATATCTTAGAGACAAAAGGGAGGTTTGAAATTGGCCTATAATTAGATAAAACATGTGGATCAAGGTTAGGTTTTTTAATCAGGGGTTTAATAACAGCACTTTTAAACAACTTAGGTATGTACCCAAGGCTAAGGGATGCATTGATTAATGTAAGCAGGGGATCTACAATGGCTGGGAGTAAATCTTTAAGTAAACGAGTTGGAACAGGATCGAGTATACACGATGATGACTTTGATGATTTAATCAACGCAGTTAGTTCATTTTGGGAGATTGGATTAAAGTTTCAACATGAACATGAACACTGTTCTACAACTGTTTGACAGTCCAGCCTCTTAGATGCTGTAATTTCTGAACCTGTAGGCCTCTGTATAAATGAAATACTAAACCCCCGAAATATTAACTTGTTGTTATTAGAAAACGAATTGGTTACAGTCTTTAGAGTCAAACAATTTATAAAAATTAGCAGGATTACTGTATTTATTTAAAATGTCATCAAATCATTTTGGTTTGTCCATAATCCTGATGTTGCCTGCAGGTTATACAGAGACCTACAGGTTCAGAAATTACAGCATCTTGGAGGCTGGACTGTCAAACAGTTGTGAAACAGTGTTTATGTTCATGTTGAAACTTTAAGATTCTAGTATAACCCTCTTTGGGTTATAAAGTTAACACTTAAGGTTAACAGAAGCACGTAAGATGGCTGACTCCAGGAGCCACCTGTGATTCAACATCAGATGCACACAGAGCAGGATCACATCTAAAAGCCTGCAACTTAAATCTTCTGTCAAGGGTCACCAAGTTAGCAAGATCATTTACTAAAGTGTTTTCAGTTTGAGTGTGTATAGACATAAGATACTTAACAGCAATAATTGATGTTTCAATTTACCAAAGAGCAAAATCTATTTGCACTGCAAACGCATTGTTTTCTTTGACCACCTCCACTAAATAAACAAATGTTGAATCACATCAATCTCTATTTGTAGTAGTACTAAATAATTATGTACTCACGTGTACTGTATATTGTCACAATATATTTACATGTACTGTATATAGATTTACAGTATATTTACTAAATGTGTATGTTCAATTATTGTTTAATTGTGTCTGGTAAAAGGGAACAACCAATATTTCATGGACTGGGAAAGATATGGCCCAGAAGCAAGTTCCCTGTCAGACAAATGTTGAACCAAGATCTGGGGTGCATTTCCCAAAATGTTTGTGATGCTAAGTACTTCGTAACCAGTGTTGCCAACTTAGCGGCTTTATTTAGTGAGTTTTCAGACCCCCCAGCGACTTTTTTTCAAAAAAGTTATTTTTATTGGAGACTTTTTGAGACTTGGACGTGAAAGCACATATCGCTCTGCAGTTACTGTCCTAAACGAGCAGCGGGTGCTCTGTAGATTTATCCTACCCATCGATTTGTCCTACCGAGCATGCGCACACCTGTTTTTGACTCGTTTAGTGGAACGCCTAAGGTTAGTAATGTGTGGTTTTAGTTTTAATTTCTTTAAAAGTTTAAAGTTTAAGTGTATGTAATGCTGTTATTATGTGACTTATTTTGTATTCTCTTTCAGAACTATGCAAGGTGCTCAAATGAGCTATTCTTGATTGAATACAGTTGAATAACTGTTGTTTATCTAATGCTGTGTTAACGTTTAATTTAACCACGTTTATACATGCCTTGCATGCATGAAAGAGTTTGTTGCTCTGTGTACTCTACTCCATTCATAAAATAAACTCCTACAGGACCCCAACTTAAAAAGTTATGGACCATTCATATATCTGCAAAACCACAATCATGGTAATGACATGGTAGTGTGTGTTGTCCTGATATGAGTGTAGCAGGTGCCACCGTGCTGTTGGGATCTTTTACCCTGTTAGCACTGTCTGTAGCCACACAATGTTATTTATTTATCAATAGACACTTTCTAATAAGAGAATGCTGTTGGCACTTGTCTTGCCTTAGCATTAAGGTCTTTAAAATTCCAACAACACTGCTACATCTAATACACTTATTACAGTACAACACACACTAACATGTTATAACTACAATACCATTTACAAATGATACAATTGTAGAATGGACCAACTGAAGTACGTGCAGATCTTTATTGTACAATTAAACTGTTTTATTTACATTATCAGTATAAAAATGGAATGTTTCTCAGTTTAGAAGTATAATTCAGTATTAGTGATTATTTGTTGCAGAGGTCGGTCTTGCAGCAAACGCTCCCTCTGATAACACATTCAGTCAGAGTGGTGCATTTATTTAAAGCTAGAGAAAGAAAAAGAAAATAATCAGTCATTCTGAATCATAGAACATAATGCTTTAGCATAATGTGAGCTTTTTTAACAGTTACAGTGTATCACGAAGAACAATGTTAAATTAAATTAAATTTGTATGATTTATTATTAAATTTGTATGATTTATTATTTTTGTTTGACTGTGCTGGTGGGCCACAAATAATACAATTTAAGACGCGGACCGTATAAAATCTGACCTGGCCAGACTTAATCCATATACAAGCATGCTTTTAAAGGCCAAAATTTCAGCCAAATAGTTTGGTAGGGTATCAAATAAAAACTCACGTTAAAGCAAAAGTGTCCTCTAAATGTGTTGTGTAGAAGTAAGAAAGTTACTTGATGAAAAGGTACAAGTACTGCGTTAGTTTTTACATTTTGAAGCCAATAGGCTTGAATATGAGCCTGTAGGGGTGTAAGAGTCATAATTAGTTCATCATTATGTACTTTTTTAAAGCTTAAATCACTCACCCTCCACCAAAAGCAGAGAAAGAACCAGAGTCACAAGCAGGAGCTTCATAATTCTGTAACATATAAAAGGAACAGTGATGTTACTTTCTGCAGACAAAGTTCTTCTGATGTTCCTTATTACTAACTACATGTTTAACATAAAAATAACACAGTTTTCTCAGTACCTATTGCATGACTAATCCAAAAATATATATCTATATATGACAAATAGAGGCATTGTATTTGATTATTCTATCCAAAAAGTGTCCAAGTCCCCAAGCTCTGCACCCTTGTCTACACTAGTCAAAAGCCTGAGAAAATAAATATGTTTTCAGTCTAGACTTAAACATTGAGACTGTGTCCGAATCCCGAACAGAGGCAGGAAGATTATTCCAAAGTTGTGGAGCTTTGTAAGAAAATGCTCTTCCACCAGCCGTGATCTTTTTAATTCTAGGAACTATAAGTAACCCTGCATCTTGTGAGCGAAGTGGGTTGTAGTGATTAATAAGTTCACTCAGATACTGTGGAGCCAGACCATGTAGCGCTTTATAGGTTAGTAAAAGTATTTTGTAATCAATGCGGAATTTAACTGGCAGCCAGTGTAGAGATTATAGAACAGGACTAATATGATCAAATTTTTTAGTTCTAGTTAGCACTGGAGCTGCTGTATTTTGAACTAACTGGAGTTTGTTTATGGATCTACCAGAGCATCCAGTTAGAAGAGCATTACGATAATCCAACCGAGAAGTTATAAACGCATGGATCAGTTTTTCGGTGTCATTAACAGATAGTATATTTCTTATTTTAGAAATATTATGCAAATGATTATTATTATTAAATGATAGAAAGCAACTCTAGTAATATTATTGACGTGTGTATCAAAGGAAAGATCTGAACCTAGTGTGACAGTTTTTTACATCTGGGCTGGGATTAACAGAGAAAGTGTTTAGGTTTAGCACCAGGTTAGACAACTTGTCTCTTGCAGCTTTAGAGCCAACAAGTAAAACCTCTGTTTTATCTGAATTAAGTTATAGAGTGTAAATAATAGCGGTCCCAGTACCGACCCTTGTGGAACACCACACTTTTGTAGTTTCCGAGCATTTATGATTTACATAAACCAATTGAGAGCGGTCAGTCAAATATGATTGAAACCAAGAGAGTGCGAGTCCTTTAACACCTACTGTATTTTCTAGCCTCTCCAGTAAAATGTTATGATCGACCGTATCAAATGCTGCACTAAGATCTAATAGAACAAGAAAAGAGACACATCCATTATCAGAAGACATTAACAACTTGTTAACTACTCTAATTAATGCGGTTTCGGTACTATGCTTGGGTCTAAAACCAGATTGCAATTTTTCATGAATACAATTTTCATTCAAATAAGAACATACAGTAATTGTTTGGAAACGACTTTTCTAATATCTTAGAGACAAAAGGGAGGTTTGAAATTGGCCTATAATTAGATAAAACATGTGGATCAAGGTTAGGTTTTTTAATCAGGGGTTTAATAACAGCACTTTTAAACAACTTAGGTATGTACCCAAGGCTAAGGGATGCATTGATTAATGTAAGCAGGGGATCTACAATGGCTGGGAGTAAATCTTTAAGTAAACGAGTTGGAACAGGATCGAGTATACACGATGATGACTTTGATGATTTAATCAACGCAGTTAGTTCATTTTGGGAGATTGGATTAAAGTTTCAACATGAACATGAACACTGTTCTACAACTGTTTGACAGTCCAGCCTCTTAGATGCTGTAATTTCTGAACCTGTAGGCCTCTGTATAAATGAAATACTAAACCCCCGAAATATTAACTTGTTGTTATTAGAAAACGAATTGGTTACAGTCTTTAGAGTCAAACAATTTATAAAAATTAGCAGGGTTACTGTATTTATTTAAAATGTCATCAAATCATTTTGGTTTGTCCATAATCCTGATGTTGCCTGCAGGTTATACAGAGACCTACAGGTTCAGAAATTACAGCATCTTGGAGGCTGGACTGTCAAACAGTTGTGAAACAGTGTTTATGTTCATGTTGAAACTTTAAGATTCTAGTATAACCCTCTTTGGGTTATAAAGTTAACACTTAAGGTTAACAGAAGCACGTAAGATGGCTGACTCCAGGAACCACCTGTGATTCAACATCAGATGCACACAGAGCAGGATCACATCTAAAAGCCTGCAACTTAAATCTTCTGTCAAGGGTCACCAAGTTAGCAAGATCATTTACTAAAGTGTTTTCAGTTTGAGTGTGTATAGACATAAGATACTTAACAGCAATAATTGATGTTTCAATTTACCAAAGAGCAAAATCTATTTGCACTGCAAACGCATTGTTTCCTTTGACCACCTCCACTAAATAAACAAATGTTGAATCACATCAATCTCTATTTGTAGTAGTACTAAATAATTATGTACTCACGTGTACTGTATATTGTCACAATATATTTACATGTACTGTATATAGATTTACAGTATATTTACTAAATGTGTATGTTCAATTATTGTTTAATTGTGTCTGGTAAAAGGGAACAACCAATATTTCATGGACTGGGAAAGATATGGCCCAGAAGCAAGTTCCCTGTCAGACAAATGTTGAACCAAGATCTGGGGTGCATTTCCCAAAATGTTTGTGATGCTAAGTACTTCGTAACCAGTGTTGCCAACTTAGCGGCTTTATTTAGTGAGTTTTCAGACCCCCCAGCGACTTATCGCTCTGCAGTTACTGTCCTAAACGAGCAGCGGGTGCTCTGTAGATTTATCCTACCCATCGATTTGTCCTACCGAGCATGCGCACACCTGTTTTTGACTCGTTTAGTGGAACGCCTAAGGTTAGTAATGTGTGGTTTTAGTTTTAATTTCTTTAAAAGTTTAAAGTTTAAGTGTATGTAATGCCGTTATTATGTGACTTATTTTGTATTCTCTTTCAGAACTATGCAAGGTGCTCAAATGAGCTATTCTTGATTGAATACAGTTGAATAACTGTTGTTTATCTAATGCTGTGTTAACGTTTAATTTAACCACGTTTATACATGCCTTGCATGCATGAAAGAGTTTGTTGCTCTGTGTACTCTACTCCATTCATAAAATAAACTCCTACAGGACCCCAACTTAAAAAGTTATGGACCATTCATATATCTGCAAAACCACAATCATGGTAATGACATGGTAGTGTGTGTTGTCCTGATATGAGTGTAGCAGGTGCCACCGTGCTGTTGGGATCTTTTACCCTGTTAGCACTGTCTGTAGCCACACAATGTTATTTATTTATCAATAGACACTTTCTAATAAGAGAATGCTGTTGGCACTTGTCTTGCCTTAGCATTAAGGTCTTTAAAATTCCAACAACACTGCTACATCTAATACACTTATTACAGTACAACACACACTAACATGTTATAACTACAATACCATTTACAAATGATACAATTGTAGAATGGACCAACTGAAGTACGTGCAGATCTTTATTGTACAATTAAACTGTTTTATTTACATTATCAGTATAAAAATGGAATGTTTCTCAGTTTAGAAGTATAATTCAGTATTAGTGATTATTTGTTGCAGAGGTCGGTCTTGCAGCAAACGCTCCCTCTGATAACACATTCAGTCAGAGTGGTGCATTTATTTAAAGCTAGAAAAAGAAAAAGAAAATAATCAGTCATTCTGAATCATAGAACATAATGCTTTAGCATAATGCGAGCTTTTTAAACAGTTACGTATATAGCTCATGTCATCATTTTGCAAACTATTTAAAATGTCAAATTTAGAGTAATGCTAGCCATTCATCACTGAGGTCCGGCTTCAAATCCCAGCTGTGCTTTTGGCCGACCAGGCATCTACACAGACATGATAGGCTAGTTTTAGGATTATTGTGCTGAACAGTGTAGCCATTCAGAGGTGCAGTTTTCAGTAAGCTCTCAGTGACAAGCCCAAGATTAGATTAAAATAAAGAGGGTTGCATCAGTAAAAAGCAAAAAAGAGCAATTAGACTGTTGATTTCTCTGGGCTCTGAGGCATCTAAGATGGACCATCACAGAATTTTGAAACAAAAAAAGCGACAACAACGACATCTTAAGAAGTGCAGGAATGGATGTTTATTAATAAATGAAATGAAGTTGAGCAGACAAAACTGCAATAAAATAAAAGTCAAAGTAAATGTAAGAAATTTAGTATTTTTTATTATTTACATTTTTCATGCTGTCCCAACTTTTTCTGATTTGGGGTTGTAGATTAGGAACCTGACCTTTACACACTCTTCTTGTTAATCCACCATCAAACCATATAGTTTAAACAATTTCCTTACAGAAAACTACATATAGTCAACTACAGAGTAAAAGCTATATAAAAATGTCTTAATAATAAAACATACCACGGCCAGTCATGGTATTTACTGCTGTCTTCATGCATATGTTTCCATAAGTGCAAGTTTCAGATGTACATGTGAGGTCATTCACATCACGCTTGACACACTGAAGAGCAGAACCTGTAACAAAGTAAGCACATAAGAAATTGATATAATAAAGCAATAAGCCACGAGAGGCCGTGCATTACTGTGATTTTATAAAGCATAGCAGTAACGCACGGTCTCGAGTGGCTTATTGCTTTTATAAAACGGCGGTCAACATAAAATACAATAAATACAACAATGTTTAATTCATAAATGTATTTATTGTGTATAAACTTACAATAAAGCATTCTTCCGCGACGCAAGGTAGTTCGATTAACAGTGTTGCTAGGCAACATGAGGGCGAACATAACATTATTTTTTTCTTTTCAGTGGCGTATTAATATGGAATGATGTGAGGTGGTCATAGGTGTGCGTTTATCGGGGATTTTACAACGGCTTCGAACGCGGCTCAGCCAATCAGATTTTAGGACCGTAACTATCCGTTTTATAATTGTATAATAATAATTTTATAAATGGATCACATTCAACAGGCAGGTTGTGGCAAGTTAATGGCATTGTGTGGAATATGTTCTACCTTATACAAGCAACAGTGGGTGATGATGTTGAATATGATGATCATCAGCTATGATGAGTGCAATGCAGGGCCTCAGGAACACCTTCCATTGCAAAAATGTAGATCCATATGCAAGCATGCTTTTGAAGGCCAAAATTACAGCCAAAGAGTTAGGTAGGGTATCAAATAAAACCTCAAGTTTAAGTAAAAGTGTTCTCTAATTGTGTTGTGTAGAAGTAAGTTACTTATAAAAAGGAACTCAAGTACTGCATTAGTTTTTACATTTTAAAGTCAATAGGCCGGAATATGAGTCTATAGGTGTGTAAGAGTCATAATTAGTGCATCATTATGTACTTTTTTAAAGCTTAAATCACTCACCCTCCAACAAAAGCAGAGAAAGAACCAGAGTCACAAGCAGGAGCTTCATAATTCTGTAACAGGAAAAGAATGAACAGTGATGTTACTTTCTGCAGTCAAAGTTCCTCAGATGTTCCTCATAATTTACTACATGTTTAACATAAAAATAACACAGTAAACTATTGCATGACTAATCCAAAAATATATATTGTTATATGACAAAGGCATTCTATTTGATTATTCTATGCCAAAAGGACTCTGTTTTTGCAGGGTAAATATGTTTTGTCATACAGCAAAATGTAACATTACACATGTACTGTAAATGTTATATTAAGCTAAATAAGGTTATAATCACAGTTCATCACTGGTGCACCCTACTGGCAAATTTAACCAGCTTGTGTCTATTTACACTCAAACTGAAGTTGATTCAAGCCCTGCATCAGCCAGGTTGCCACTGTTGGGCCCTTGAGCAAGGCCCTTAACCCTCAATTGCTTGCAATGTATTCTGTCTCAATTGTAAGTCGCTTTGGATAAAGGCATCTGCTAAATGCTTAAAATATAAATGTAAATGTAATCAATTAAGGTCTGTGTTCATGACACCACAAACATTAACAGACTATGTAAAATTAGGATTTATTTAATGGTAGCAATGAAACAAAATCAGTGCTAAAAAAGCCATTTTAAAGAAGACTGGATGATTGGGATAGTGTTTTATTAAAAAAAAAATACTTTACAATATTTTGTACCTTGTCTTTTTCTTTGAACAATGTAGAAACTAGGGCCAAACAGAAATGCTTTAATTGTCAACAGAATTCCGTGTGTCTTCACTCTTCACAGCAATTATATTAATAAAATGATTCCAGCTTTACAGCAACTCTTGAGAGAAGGTTTCCCTTGTGAAGAGACATAGAGGGACATAGACGTGGGGGTTTGGAGTGTGGAAGTCGGTCTGGCAGCAGAGGTTAGGGCTCGGTTCCTGCTCAGCAGACCAGAGCATTCTGACCAGAGCAGCAAAATAAAGAAAATAACACAGGATTATCTGTATAAATTAAGTTTATTAATACAGTGCACACATTTTATTACAAAAGCATGCCGTTTAAAAAAAATAGAATTAAATGATCATATCAAACAGACTTAAATATAAAATTTCATGTACCACACATTGTTATGACAATTTTTAATTAATGCTTTTTTTTTTAGAATTTCATAAGTTAGATTTAGCTGCCTACAACCCAGTGTAACCAGTTAAAATTAACTAAATAATTAGTTAAATAATTAACTAACACAAAATTATTCAGTCGTCAAAGCATATTGATGATACATTCACCTCATGACACACTGCTCCTCCCTACATGAAAGTAAATAAGCTGCTTTATAAGTAAAAAGTATTGGTATCGGTATCTGCGATACTGGCCCTGTATTTACTTGGTATCGGATCGATACCAAATTTTGCAGTATCGCACACCACTACTAGCAAGATCCTTCACTAAAGTGTTTTCAGTTTGAGTGTATATAGACACAAGGTGGTTAAAAGTTTTACAGCAATAATTGATGTTTCCATTTACCAAAGAGCAAAACATACTTCGTTCTGGCAATTAAATCCAAATGATTTGCTAGAAAACAGAACTGACCATGAAGCCACACTGTTGTAGGATGTACACAGGAAATGCTAAACAAAATTTTTAATTAATGTTTTTGTAATTTTATAAGTTAGATTTAGCTGCCTACAACCCAGTGTAACCAGTTAAAATCTCTTCTCAGGTGACCTGATGTGGGATTCCGACCCTGATGTTGTTGCTCTAACAGCAGGCACGTGCACAGATAGACCCCTAGTGGTGCTCAAGCACCTGCCCTTTTGCCATGGATGAGAAAAGTGCCCTTTCTGCTGGAGCCCAGTTTTTTTCTACATTCATCAATATTTAAAAATAAAAATGACCCTCTCTGTCATCAATTCCCCCCAAAAGTGCTTTGATATCTGACGGGCATTTATTTGAGTTCTTGTGAGAATTCTGCCCCGATCTGATCCGCGGCGCGCACAAGCTCCCGTCTTGCCCCTTCCTCCTCCTCCTCCGGTTAGCACTCATGCAGTGCTGAGTGCCAGGCCAAACCGCTGCTACACACTTCTCCTCTGACCCGCAGCATCAGACAGACAGGTAATGACAGTGTTTCATACAAAGGGCATCCATGCATAACGCATGGCCTACACGTTTTGTACTCATGAGTCATGAAATACGTGATTTCAAAGCCTCGTCCAGCTGTTTACTGATGTTTGTCATGTTTAATGAAGGGGGAGGGGGACAAACTGCAGCAGACAGACAGACAGACAAAGAATTTAAAGACAGTTTTACTGTTTTACAAATTAGACAAGTTCACTGGTTTTGTTTCATTTAAAATCTTACTTATTTTGATGTGAAAGCCTGAAGAAAAAAAAGCATGAGCACAAACATTGTGCAGGAGAATGTCAAGTAGCTCTCACAGTAAAGTGTTGAAAATAGATACAAACATACAATATTTTATAATTACAGCATCCTGGCCCAAACGCTGAGTAGGAAAAGCCACCTTTAGTCAAGGAGTTATTTTCATGCAAGCATTTATACTTCAACAGTTTACAAATGAGGAATAATTTTGCTAGGTAATTAACATTACAAACTAATATATGTAGAAGGCTAAATATAATGCTCTATGATATAGAACAGCATACAAAAAATTATGAATAAATGGAAAAATTTTATTTAGATGTCTATTTGATTTTATTGGCATAATAATAGGCCCATTGTTAACATTAACTACCCAAAGTGGGTTTCTGATTTGAAATCAAAGGTAGGTCTTAAGTTGAGCTACATGACAGTCTGGTGAGGTATATTTGGTTTAATGTTTCAACTCTGTCAGAAAACAGTAAAATGATGTATACTGTGTTCTCCCCTTTATGGAGATTCAGTAAGTCACTCTTGATTATTATGCACAACATTGATTTATCTCATTTACAAATTTTGCAGCATAATGCCAACAAAAGAAAGGTTACAAAAACAGAGAGAAAAGGAACTACGGGTAGCAGCTCTCTTTTATCCTGGATTAGGCCATCTACCAGTAAAGCAAATGAGGGAGATGTATCAGTATCTTACATTGACTTTTACTATAATTTCATAGCAGACAGTGGGTGTGTTCAAAAACCTAGGGAGCTCTCTACATAAACAGCATTTTACGTAAGGCTGTCCGAAATCCTAGTAAGGTACAGTGGTGTTCAAAAAAATAGCAGTCCAACACCATTAACTTGATAAATCAAAGTTTTTAGTAGAAATGCTATTTCTACATAGCAAAAAATTTACTTGAAAGTGTAGTAGAGTATTGAAAACAAAACAAACCCAACAATTAGGACATGCATGCCGTTCATTCTGAGTAATCGAAGCATTGATTGAAAGGGGGTTGTTCAAAATAATAGCAGTGAGGAGTTCAATTGGTGAAGTCATTCATTCTGCAGAAGAATGGGTGTCAATTTTGGCCCTTATTTAAGGTAGGAGGGTGGCAAATGTTGCACAGGTTGGTCACAGCGCATTTTCTTCTGAAATACTGGGTAAAATGGGTTGTTCCAGACATTGTTCTGATGAACAGCGTACTTTGATTAAAAAGTTGATTTTAGAGGGAAAAAACATACAGAGAAGTGCAGCAAATGATAGGCTGATAAGCTAAAATGATCTCAAATGCCTTAAAGTGACAACCAAAACCTGAAAGACGCAGAAGGAAGCATGGAACTACTGTTTGAATGGATCAAAGAATAGCCAGAATGGCAAAGGTTCAGCCAGTGATCACCTCCAGAAAGATCAAGGAACATCTGAAGTTACCAGTGAGTACAGAAGATGATTAAGTGAAGCCAATTTACCAGCAAGAACTCCTTGCAAAGTCCCGTTGTTAAGAAAAAGACATGTCCTGAATGGGTTAACATTTGCGAAGAACACATTGACTGGTCCAAAGAGAAATGGCTCAACATTTTGTGGACTGGTGAAAGCAAAATTGTTCTTTTTGGGTCAAGTGGCCATAGACAGTATGTCAGATGACCCTCGAGCAATGAATTCGAGCCAAAGTACACTGTGAAGACAGTAAAGCATGGTGGTACAAAACTATGATATGGGGATGTTTCTCATACCATGGTGTTATGTCTATTTATCACATACGAGGGATCACGGATCAGTTTAAATATATCAGAATACTTGAGGAGATCATGTTGCCCTATGTCGAAGAAGAAATGCCCTTAAAATGGGTGTTTTAACATGACAATGACCCAAAACATCTTGGTTACAGACAAACAAGATTGAGGTAATAGAGTGGCCAGCCCAATCCCCTGACTTCAATCCCATAGAGAACTTGTGGGCTGAAATCTGAAACGCGTTTTTTTGAGGCAAAACCCAAAATTGCAGAAGAACTGTGGAATGTAGTCTAATCATCCTGGACTGGAATACGTGTTCAGAGGTGCCAGAAGTTGGTCGACTCCATGCAACACAGATCTCAGAAACAATTGTTATGCCACTAAATATTAGTTCAGTAATTTAAAGTAAAGTGAAACCTCAAACATTTTTTCATGTTATAGATACATTTTTTGAGTTTTTAAAGAACAATGCTGGCACTGCTATTATTTTGAACAGCCTAATATTCATTTTTCTTAACTTTCTGTAAAGGATTAACACAAACTGGTTTGATTTAGAATTAAAAGTGTAGTATTTTCAGTGCATTTGCATTTATGGAAATAAAAGTTATTATAATGATTTTGTGCTTTATTCACTTTTTTAAAATCACTGCTATTTTTTTGAACACTACTGTATCTTAAAATTTCAACGCTATTTTGACTCAAGAACGAGTGAGGATCCGATGCTGCCTTAGCAGTGGAGACAATCCCAGCATTCAAAGAGGCACTTTTCTCATAGAAAAATACGGCGGACGATGCAAAGCAAAGAACGGACTTATTTTCAAACGTTAATAAATTATCATTGATTTTTAATTTGTATAAACATGTACAAGTGTATATATTTGCAAGTTCAGGGACAGTTGAACCATTTTTGGTACACGGAGGGAGATGTAATGACTTATTAGAATCCTCTCTTAGGCAGCTGCTTATGTCGACAGTAAGACAGCAAGGCAGCTCCCCAGGTTTTTGATGCCTTATGAGTCGATGACTTATTAGAATCCCCTCTACTGAGCAGTCGACAGTAAGACAGCAAGGCAGCTCCCCAGGTTTTCGATGCCTTATGAGTCGATGACTTATTAGAATCCCCTCTACTTAGGCAGCTGCCTATGTCGACAGTAAGACAGCAAGGCAGCTCCCCAGGTTTTCGAACACACCCAGTGTAAACCTGAGATATTTCATGTTTTGTTTGGTGAACCTCATTTCATTTGTTAATATCCATCCACTCCTGCATGTCAGGTCTGCAACATATTTTTAAAAAAGTTGGGACAGGGCAATTAGGGCTAGTAATAATATCTATCCCTTTTTATCCTATTTGCTCTTAATCTATTTGTCTTCAACTTTCTCCTGTTGGAATTATGGCACTTAGCATTGTGTTCCATCACATTTCCTATTAATTACATTATTTAATGGTCTAAGAACTGAGGACACTAATTGTTAAATTTTTGCAAGTAGAATTTCTGCTCCATGGTGATCATTGACTGATTCTCTTTTTTATGATGCATTCTGTGACTACAAAGCCAAACTATTGTAGGATATGCAGAATGAGGCCTGGTATGTCTTGCTTAAATAACCACTGACCTCCAGGAAAGGAAAGATGTTGCCTTGATGCCAGGATATATCTCTCTAAAATCCCAATATATGTCCTAGCATCAATTGTACCTTTAAACATTTGCAAGTCACCCATGTTGTGGGAATGAATGCAACACACACCCCAAGTATGTTTGTTTGTTTGTTTTTACTGTTCCTCATTACTTGCCAAGAACCTGACAGTTCCTCATGAGCAAACGAATTAGCCTATAACGACTTTTCTCTTACAGGTTCTGCTGCACCTTGTGCCAACTGTGGCACTTCAAACAAAATGTGTCCTCATGAAACTTGTGGACAAGACCCCAGTATGGCCAATCCCGCCAAACCACAAGCTAAAGGTTTTATGCTTTCTTTTTGTTATTTTTTTTCTTTTGTAATTTTGCCAGACCTTTAAAAAACGACCATAGCAGATGAGCTGCCTAACATTGTTAACTTGAATTATTTATGGGTTTTATTTTCTATCTGGGATGTGGCAATCAGTGTAATATTTAAAAGTGTAAAATGTTAAACATTAGGGATGTAACAATGCATTCTACACACGATGCGATACGATTCACGATACTGGGTTCACAATGTGATTTTTTTCCCAATTTTTTTTAAACAAAATGAAATTGAAGACAAATTATGACAAAGTTTCTTTTTATTATTTCTCTTTAAAAAAATTAAATAAAATACTGTATTTGTGCTTATCTTTTATTTATCTAAATAATGAATGTCCTTTTATTTCTGAAGTAGGTACAAACTATGCCGAACTATGCTTATTGTGTAAAAAAAACTGAAATGAAATTGTAAAACAAATCCATCATGATATAAATACGTGAATGATACAAATAAAGAAAGTGTCCTCACATAAATAAATTTGGCTGGAAAATTTGGTCGGGGACCTGGCAACTTTGTGAAGTGCCGTCAACCAGGCGAGGTGAATAGCGTCAGTGCCCTCTGCTGTTTAAAGTGAATACTGATTAATCTTAAATGAATAACCTATTCTTGTGGTGCATCGTTACATCCCTATTAAACATAATTGAATACTTTTGTTTTTTAATGGATGCATGTGAGCCTGTGTTGACATTAACATTTGTAATTGATTTTATGTCCTCAGCTGCTAATCCAAGGACTGGCCTGAACTTTAACACTTTCCATTAAAATGGGACTCATGCTGCAAGTTCAACCTTTGTTTGTTTGAGTTGTTGCTTTAATATAAATCAAATTTGTGAAATAAAGATGTTCTGAAAGTGAATCACATTGGTGTGGTATTACTGTAAACCCAAATAACAATATTTAATTATTTTATGACAGTGACAATTATGACAATCTTGAATTTTAAGAATTTCTGCTACTTTTTTAAATTAAATTACCAGACACTTTCATGTTTAAAAAGCTTTTTACTTTTTTCATTAGATTATGAGGGGTTTTCTAAAAAATATGACTTTCTGCTGGGTCAAAAACATACTGCCAAGTAGGGAAGAAAAGAATTTTGAAGTTTGAATAACATAACTATATATGTTAAATATATTAAAAATTGTTGATGTGTTGCATTCTTTACACCACTGGGACAAAAGCAGTGATGTACTGCTACTGAAAAAGGAAATACACAAAGCAGATAAATCGATATACTTCAGATACTGTGACATAACAATTTAGTGTGACTCCAGTCAGTGACTCTAATGATCAATTCACATAATGAACTCCAAAAAAATAGACCCTAAAAAGTGTATCTACATGTAAACTGTGTTACAAACCTCTAAGCACATTTTCCTAGTACTACAGGTGCTCAAAAATGTTACCACCTTGTGTAAATCTTGTCCCATTATCCTTTAAACCACACCTGGGAGTTGCACGGCCCCCGGGCCACATCCGGCCAGTAGGGTGTCTCTGACCGGTCTTTTTCTTTATCTTTACTTTTCTTTTTTTTTGTTCTTTCTTTTCTTTACTTTACTTTCTTTTCTTTACTTTACTTTTTTCTTTTTCTTTATCTTTATCGTTACTTTTCTTTCTTTTTTTACTTTAACTTTTGTACTTTCTTTTCTTTTGCAAGAGAGAGAGCGCGAGAAACTTCCGTCCTCTACCCAGGTTATCAGCTGTGTGTGTTTACTCACATGAGACAAAAACCCAGCGATGTCTGATTGCCTCTCTGTCTTTTTATAGGCCTGTGCAGTGTGCACAGGTGTTGTGTATTAGGCCTGATTGCCAGCTCGCTGTTGGCCCCTAGTGGCTGGAGTCTGCCTAGCCCCAAGGCCACCCCTTACATATACAGTGATAATTACACTCGGATATTCAGCAGAACCCTTTTCCATAGCTTCTTACAGTTCTAACTGTAAATCCACTACTGTCTTAATTTGATCTACTCAAATCTAGGCTGTCCTTTAAAGTAGGAACACGTGGAACAAAATGTATTCACACAATAAAATGTATCTGATAAGTGCTTGGAAGACGCAGGAAACAGGAAAGACTGACTATTGGAAACTGTTCATAATAAAAGGTACAGTAAGGAGGTGAGTAATCAAACATTAATATACCTAAACTCAAAAACTAAAAGTAGAACCTAATCTAAAACAAGTCTTCTTTACTAAAAGTATGCAATAAATCACCATAAAATATTTAGCCACAATATTCTAACCTTGCTGTATCAGGCTGCACACAGGCAACGGCAGATTCCTGTTAAAGAAACATTTAAAAGTGTTGGTTGTCCTGCACTGAGCTGCTAAGGCAGCAATAATTATCTTTGTCCCCAAAATCTTTAATGGTAATCACCTCAAATCCTGGATTGTCAATGCCATGCTGGGCATGCTTGTGAAGTACAGGATCTTTAAAGCAACTAAAACAGTGTGGTGTGCTCACTGCAACAGTCTTCGAAACGTTGGAGAAATCAACAAAGTATTTGCCACCCCTGGTTCGCGAAATAACCGGCAGGAAGCTGTATCCCCACTGGATCTCACGCGGGATGAAGGAGGTGCGGACCTGGCAAGACGAGCTGGTGGACTCAGCCATGCCATCCAGGAAGACCACCAGCTCAAAGTCCTGCTTCTGCAGTGTGTCGGCAGCCATCTCCGAAAAGGGGCTTGAACTGTCAATCACATGGTAGAGAGTGAGGGGACTGACAAAGAAGAGGTTGTCCTTGCCTGCATCTACTTGGAATTCAACATTTACTTGGTCCAGGATGACGGGCTCTCCGTCGGGAGGGATGCTAGTCCTCACGAACTTGCCATAAATATGGCTCCTGATAAGCAGCGTCTTCCGGAGGTTGGCAACCCGGATCTGCAGGCAGAGCTTTTCATTTTTCAAACTGATCACTGCAGTGTCGCTAAAGGTAACAGTCTTTGCTCGCTTTTTAGGGAGGGACAATTTGGCCAAAATCAGGCCACACATGAAGCAGTTTATGATGGTACCCATTAGAGATTGGATGATGAGAAGGACTACTGTTTTGGCACAGTTCCCTGTTAAGGCTCGTCCACCATATCCAATTGTTGTTTGCGTTTCTAAAGAGTAAAGAAAGGCGCTTGTGAGACTGTTGATATTTTCTACGCACTTTAAATGGCCATTAGGAGTACCCCCAACGTCAAGGTCTCCATTGCTTTTGGCAATCGAGTACCACAGCAGGCCAAAGATGAACCAGCTTCCCGTAAAAGCAGTGATGAAAAAAAGTATAACAAACCGCCATGGAAATTCAACAAAGGTGGTCCAAAAGTCTTTCAGGTACACTAAATAGTTCTGATACGTAACATTGTCATATTCTATGTTGCAGTGGCCGTCTTTGGTCACGAGCCGCCTCTTGCGAATCCTTCGTTCTGTTAAGTGATCCTGAATCGGCTTCCGGATGAACTTCAACATACCTGAAATGTATTTAACAGATTAGTCAATGGTCAGAGAGGTCAACTAAACAGACCTAATTTAGCTCATTTCATCTCTGTATTTGCAGGTGTATTTCATTTCTGTATAAGTTTTAGAGCCCTTTGAAAATGCCATTGATTAATCTTACAGTGCAAAGGCTGGAAACATTTGAACCCTTTGTACTCACTTATTTTGCAGCAATAACCTCCACCAACTTATATTTTATTTTATACATGCACACTACTTGTCTAAAATAAAATATCAGCATGTTTCTTTAATAAACTATGAGTATAAGTCCGTACTTTATCTAGCCGAATATGTACACCAATCAGCCATAATATTAAAACCACCTCCTTGTTTCTACACATATTGTCCATTTTATCAGCTCCACTTACCATTAAGAAGCACTTTCTAGTCCATCTGTTTCTCTACATACTTTTTAGCCTGCTTTCACCCTGTTCTTCAATGGTCAGGACTCTCCCAGGACCTCAGGATTATTTGGGTGGTGGGATATTCTCAGCACTGCAATGACACTGACATGGTGGTGGTGTGTTAGTGTGTGTTGTGCTGGTATGAGTGGAAAATACACAGCAGCGCTGATGGAGTTTTTAAACACCTCACTGTCCCTGCTGGACAGAGAATAGTCCACCAACCAAAAACATCCAGCCAACAGCGCCCCATGGGCAGCGTGCTGTGACCTCTGATGAAGGCCTAGAAGATGACCAACTCAAACATCAGCAATAGATGAGCGATCGTCTCTGACTTTACATCTACAAGGTGGACCAACTAGGTAGGAGTGTCTAATAGAGTGGACACAGTATTTAAAAACTCCAGCAGCGCTGCTGTGTCTGATCCACTCATACCAGCACAACACACACTAACACACCACCACCATGTCAGTGTCACTGCAGTGCTGGGAATGATCCACCACCCAAATAATACCTGCTCTGTGGCGGTCCCGTGGAGGTCCTGACCATTGAAGAACAGGGTGAAATCAGTCTAAAAAGGTATGTAGAGAAACAGATGGACTACAGTCAGTAATTGTAGAACTTCAAAGTGCTTCTATATGGTAAGCGGAGCTGATAAAATGTACAGTGAGTGTAGAAACAAAGAGGTGGTTTTAATGTTACGGCTGATCAGTGTATATGTAAGCTATACATTAACTATCCATTTGTACTTCCTCTATGAAATTAACAATAAATAAAAGGTTTTTATTTCTAGTTTTCCCCTATTCACTTTTTAATTTGGTACATATTTAGTTCATGCTTGCCCTATTAGCAAGATATAAGAATAAATGAATAAAAATGTAATCTTACCTTCACTCAGACAGAAGTTATCAGCAGATCTTCTCAGACTGGAACTCAGTCTTCATCAGCTCTCATTTAATTATATTACTTCCCAAAATATTAATAGGACTACAGTCAGGTTTCATAAAATTCAGCAGTTTCATTTCCCCTCCAAGCAAACAACCACCGGAGTGTTGATAAAAAATAATCCTCAGTGAAATGCCCTAATCCCAGGCACATGCCACTCATTACACAAAGAAAGTAACAAGTGGTTGATTTTTTTTACACTCATATTCAGCATAAAAGGTTTTAGTTAGTAAGAACATTCAGATAAACGTCTTAACAATATTACACTGCTTTTCATTTCACACATGGTCCCCCAACGGTCAGTGCAACAGTGGAATTTGGGAAAAAGTGTACCCCATCTGAAGAAAAAACCTCCCAACTCCCCACTGCTTGGTTTTAGTAAAGCTTCACATGGGGCCACAAAATGAAAAGCATTTCTTCAAACACAATTCCTTTTATTTCCTGCCCCCATGTTACAACAGCCCTCATGGAATTTACATTATTGTAGTTAACTAACACTTTATGTATCTACACTTCAATACAACAGCTTGAATACTTAGACATTTATATATTAAATAAGCTGAACTATATTCAAAACTTTTAAGTCACCAAGCAGTAATTAAAAACTAACATTAATTATCCTAGCTGCTACCTGATCAGCAGTTAGCACTAATCTCCAATAAATCTTGCTTATTTTTTACGATTATAAACTACATACACAACAGAACCTTTTTTCTAAGGGGAACATGCATTTGTGCTGGAGATACACAGTGTTACCCATTATGCAAAAAGTACATCAGTGTATTTGAGAGAACTGAAACAAATGGTATGCCTATTTCTAAACAATACATTTAAAAGGAGTTTAAGTTTGTGTGCTGAAGTTGGAGACAGTGTTGCTGCTAATCTGGATTGAAGTCCCATGGTGTTGAAACATAAGTGGGTTTAGAAAGTCTGCAGGTAAAGGTCATGGCCAACTTTTGGTATAAGTAGATTCCACACCTGATCAGCTTTTTCATGATATACACTGGATCATGTGGTAAAATCTGACAGAACTTTAAGTACAGTTAAATACACTAGCACACCAGAGTTGGGGTTTCGACTACATCGTATCGAATCTCAGCTCTGCCTTTCCGACTGGGCTGGGCGGCTGCATGAACAACGATTGGCTGTTGTTCAGGGTTAGGGGTAAAAAAAAAAGTCGGATCATAGGTCCTCATAACTGGTGCAACTGCGGCCCGTGCTGGCTGACTGATGGTGCCTGCACAGGGCTGAGGAATAACGCTCATGGGGGTGTGGCCCTCCGTACACAGTGCCCGTCGGTGTATGAACTCGACTCGTGCAGGTGAAAAATGCAGTCTGTACTGACTGTACGTGCCAGAGGGGGCGTATGTCAGTTGAGAGGCGTCCTCAGTCAGCGGTGAAGGGTCGAATCAGTATAGAGGACGCAATCAAGGTAATTGGACACGACTAGATTAGGGGAGAAAACTGGGGGGGATCAGAAATTTCAGAGAACGGACAAAGTCTTTAGTCTGATTTAACTGGCATACTGGAACATTCGTTTTGGACATAATCTCTTCAGAAGAGTTCTCGACTCTCAGTATGAGGCCCAGAAACCACAAAGCTTTGGCTTTACCACAAAATGAATTCACATCATGAAGCCATTCAGACTTTGTATACCTACATTTAAAATGATAAACCACTCAAAGCGTCTTTATTGTACAAAAAATATGTTCTATTAAACACTGCAGGATTTCTGAAATTATGACAATTTATTCATTCATTCATTCATTCACTGTGTTTTGCCACCGCTTTATCCTGGTCTGGGTCATGGTGGGTCTGATTCATTGGGCGAAGGGCAGAAAACACCAGTCCATCACAGGGCAGACACACACTCATACCTAGGGCAGTTAAATAGCTGACCTGACTGCATGTCTTTAGACAAAGGGAGATCATGCAAACCCCAAACAGAAAGGACCCTGCCTGCCTGATTGGGGAATCAAACCCATACCCGCTACCCACTGCACTGTGCCACACAAAATCTACATATTGTTGCATGAATGACTTCTCTGTATAGTCCTCATATTTCCAAAGAACACTGGGGTCAGGATGTTAAAATTTTAATCCTAGTCTGATTTAGAAAAACAAACCCTCACCCTCCACACACACACACACACACACACCCACACACACAGCAGCTAAATCTTTCCTGCTTCTCTGAACTTGGTCAGCAGTGCATCATCTGCCCGTATGGGGAAGGTGAGGGTGCGTTTTTGGTAATACTCAGGTTGGACCTGCAGGTTCTGTATAACATCTGTAAGCAGATGTGCTCTCTCTACTCCACATCCTGGAGCTTCATAATCTAGAGAGGTGAAGTGCACATGGATGTGGTAGTAGGACGGCTGGTAGTGCAGGTACATCCGCAGCTTAGACGAGGGAACATTGTACTTCTTCCCAATGGCTTCCTGTGAAAGTAGTGATGCATTTTAATAAAAAGCAGTTTTAACATTTTCTTCGCTTACTTAACTAGTCTTTCACCATCTACTATTCATAATATTGTGGAAAGATTTGGAAAATCCAGATACATTTTTATCAGAAAGCCTTATTTTTTGCCAAATATGACAATACCCCATATTAATTAAACAGATCACAATTAGTATTGTAACATAATTTAATTGGCTTGCACTGCACATATGGCAAGTTTACTTTTTGACACTATTAATTTATGTCTTGGTAAATATTTGTGTCAGTATTCTTTAGTACTTACCACTCCAGGCACTAAATTACGCTAGCCCACTATCACTGGAATTTAGAATTTAAATATCCAGAGAGACTATCGGATGGCCAGGCATCTACATACAAACATGATTGGCTATGTATGAAAAGGGGGAGATAGCCAAGGGTGGATTGGCCTCCTATCCGGGGTAAGTTACTGCTTTGCACCCAGTGATTCTGGGGAAACTGGATCCACCATGACCCAGACCAAGATAAAGCTGGGGTAAAACATAAAATGAAATGAAATGACTTACCACCCCCTTTTCAAGGATGTTTCTTAATAAAGGAAGATTGTCTGGAGTAAGATCTCTTAAACTCTTCAGGTCCCGCCGATGTACAATGGCAATCAGATATAAATCATCCAGCTGAAAAAGAAGAAGAATTAAATAAACATTTCAAATTATTACATGAAGCAGTAAATCTGTAACTCTGATATTAAATGAATGCTGTATTTGTCCTTATATCTTGATTTAGCTAAGAAAACACATCTTTCTCGTCTGCTCCCGTATTTAGGTTTCGCCACAGCGGATCATTCTAGTCTGCATACCAGATTTAGCACAGTTTTTACACTGGATGCCCTTTCTGACACAATCCTTCTTTTAATATGGGTTCAGGACTGGCACTAAGACCCCACCCCCCTCTCCACGCCTCAGACGTAGCCAATTATGTCTTTGCAGACACCTGACTGGCCGATAGCAATGCTGAGCTTTGAACCCTGGCTCTCATCAGAAGTGGGTTAGTGTATTTTACTTCTGCACCACCTGAGGGTCACAACTTAGAAAATGCTAAAGCATTCACTCACCTGCTTCTGGTCCCATTTAAAATCTGGCAGGAGGACAAAGCCGACATGAGGGTCTGGATCTTCAAACACAATCCTGTCAGCTTCAGCTTTCTTTTCCAGAATGTTGTAAACCCACTGCAGAACAAAAATGCACCTTATGAAGTACAGGTCTAACACATTTACATTTCTGCTCAAATGCAATATGAGCAGTGTAGGGTTCGGGGCCATGTTCGTTGGCCCAACGATAGCAACTTGGCAGTGGTGGGGTTTGAATCAGCAACCTTCTGATCCGTAGTCAGGTATGTTTGTTTATTGGGATTTTAACGTCATGTTTTACACTCTTCGGTTACATTCATGACAGGAACGGTAGTTACTCATTCACTGATGTCAGTAACGCGTTACTCTAATCTGACCACATTTTTCAGTAACAAGTAATCTTACGCGTTACTATTTCCAATCCAGTAATCAGATTAAAGTTACTTATCCAAGTTACTGTGCGTTACTATTTTTGTCATTTTCCTTAGTAAAAAGATATATTTTTGCTTTCTTCTTGTGTCTCGGGGAGTGACGTCTGGCCTATGCGACAATTAAGTCACGTTTTCAGCATGAGGACAACTCACGTGTAATACCACGCAACGACACAAACGTAAACAATGGAGGGAGGAGAGAGATGCGCGTTTTCTAGCTGGAAATACAGGCACTATTTTGAATGTGTCAGCTAAAGATTTTATATTTTATAAAAACAAGTATTTTTTTCAGGAAATAGTTTTTCAGTTCAACTTTAAATGTCAGGAGATACATTGTTACTGTTAAAAACTTCCAATAAAGTGAGTATTGGCAAAACTGGTTGTCATTTTTACGTTGAGGCGGCGGGGGGTGTCGGCAGCTGCTGAATGTAACTAATAAAGTAACTTGTAATCTAACTTACTTAGTTACTTTTAAAATCAAGTAATCAATAAAGTAACTAAGTTACTTTTTAAAGGAGTAATCATTATCATAAATCAGATTACTTTTTCAAGGTAACTATGCCATCACTGTACTCATTACACAAGATTCATCACTTCACAGGTTTAATGTCAAACACAGACAGTTTTGTATCTCCATTTCACCTCACTTGCATGTCTTTGGACTGTGGGAGGAAACTGGAGCACCCGGAGGAAACCCACGCAGACACGGGGAGAACATGCAAACTCCACACAGAAAGGCCTAGACCGCCCCACCTGGGGATCGAACCCAGGACCTTCTTGCTGTGAGGCGACAGTGCTACCCACTAAGCCACCGTGCCGCCCTGTAGTCACTGACCAACAACACAACATGATGCACTACTTTGGAGGAAATGATAGAAGCAGGTGTGATAATGTGAAGAAGACCAACCTGCACACTGAAGCTTTGTTGGGTTATGTGAGGAAGAGTGATGGAACGATAATCATCCTCAGTTTCGTTGATGAGGAAGGTCTCCTGGCGCAGGTATTTCTTCACATGCTTCTCTGTTGCTGGGCAGATCACAGTGGTTTTGATTCCTATCCGCTTGTTAAGTCGTGACGTGTCGACCTTATGAAACGTCACATCCGGGTCCAAGTTGGCTGAGACCCCTCGTATTTTCAATATACCACAGTGCTGTGTCCGAGTCGGAAAAAAACTACCCAACTGTCTTTCTACCGCTTTTCTTGCAATTAGATATCATGAAGTAATATTTTTGTTCATAATTTAATGTAAACTGTCAAATTCTATATTCATTACACGTGTTTCAAGCTGTTTTTAATTTACATGTAATATGTTCATATAATTTACATGTGATATCCTGGATTTTTGATTTTTATAAGCTATAAGCTATACTGATTAAAAGTAAAACCAAAGAGTCAGAAATGTCAGTTTTCATGTAATGAATTAAAAATATGACTGAATAGTCATTAGGAGGTGCATTTTTCAGTACGCTCTCAGTTCCAAGCCCAAGATTAGATACAAATAGGAGGGTTGTGTCAGGAAAAGCAGAATTATTTCATATTTTATTTTTTAGGATTTTAACATCATGTTTTTACAGGGCGGCATGGTGGGTAGCACTGTTGCCTCACAGCAAGAAGGTCCGTGTCCTTTCTGTGTGAAGTTTGTATGTTCTCCCCCTGTCTGCGTGGGTTTCCTCCGGGTGCTCCGGTTTCCTCCCACAGTCCAAAAACATGCAGCCAGGCTAATTGGAGACACTGAATTGTCCTATAGATACCAAGCCTCTAGGATGCATAAACCAGTGCATTGTAGTGCCGGTCCCAAGCCCAGATAAATAGGGAGGGTTGTGTCAGAACAGGCATCCGGCATAAGAACTGTGCCAAATCAATAATGCGGATCACGCCGCTCAGGTGGCGCAGCAGTAAAAACATGCGCTGCAACCAGAGCTGGATTTCGAAAGTGCGTCGTTTCGATTCCAGCTCTGCCTTCAGCCGGTCGAAGGCTGGGTGGCTATATGAACAAAGATTGGCCTGTTGTTTAGGTGGGGGGTGGGATTGGAGACCGGAGGGGTTGGGTCTCTCTCTGTCAGAATGCGATTACGATCTCTGCCGGCTGATTAAGAGGCGCCTACACAAGAGATGAGGGAGGGTGCCCTTAGGGTGTGTCTCTCCGCATGCAGCGCTAGGTGGCGCCAAACTCATCAATGTGTGGATGGCAAAGATGCATCCGGCTGCTGCCAGTGTTTCGGAGGGGATATGGGTTAGCTTCGATCTCCTCTGTCAGGGCAGGGTTCGGCATAGACAGAGAGGAAGCACGATACTAATTGGACAATTGGATGCGCTAAAGGGGGAGAAATTAAAAAAATAATAATAATAATAAAAAATAATAATAATAATAATAATGCGGATCACGGTCCGCCTGCAACCCCTAAACGGGAGCAGCCGAGGAAATAGATAGAACATCATGTTTTTACACCCTTTGGTTACATTCATAAAAGGACAGGTAATTACTGGTTACACAAAATTCATCAGTTCAAGTCTATAATGTCAAACACAGTCATGGACAATTTTGTATGTTAATCATAATAGATCTTAATAGATTCATTGTATTAATAAACTGCGCATATTGTAATCCAGCACATGTGGACAAACAGACTGTACGATCAAACCTCATGTACCTGACATTCAGATTTATAAAATGCTAATCATATTTTATTATTTAATGAAATTGGTTAGATTTAGCTGTTAAAATAATTAAAATCTCTTCTCAGGTGACCTCATGTGGGGTCCCCGCTCCATTGTTGTAAACTGTTGCTCTAGGGGTTAACACTTTTTCTTTTAATTAGAATGAATTCCAAATTAAGAACACATGAAGTACTGAACTGAATTTAACTTATTGATATTAGAAAATGAAATGGTTAACATTGTGCCTAGATAAATTGGGCACCATTCTTGGGCACTTGATTCGTCTTCAGTTATCTGTGCAATATTATATGATAGTTAACCATTTCATTACAGAACGAGATATGTAGTTTTTTGGTAAATATCACCTTATGCTCTTATCAACACACATTCAGGGCTGTTGCTAAGGCATTTGGTCCCTTATTCCAGCAGATGACATGGCACTCCAAACCATCACTGACTGTGGAAACTTTACACTGGACCTCAAGCAACGTGGATTCTGTGCCTCTCCTTCTCTTCCAAAGGTAATGCAAAATTTACTTTCATCAGAGAACATAACTTGGGACCACTCAGCAGTCCTTTTTGTCTTTAGCCCAGGCGAGACGCTTCTGACGCTGTCTCTTGTTCAAGAGTGGCTTGACACAAGGAATGCGACAGCTGAAACCCATGTCTTGCATACGTCTGTGTGTGGTGGTTCTTGAAGGACTGACTCCAGCTGCAGTCCACTCTTTGTGAATCTCCCCCACATTTTTGAATGGGTTTTGTTTCACAATCCTCTCCAGGGTGCGGTTATCCCTATTGCTTGTACACTTTTTCCTACCACATCTTTTCCTTCCCTTCGCCTCTCTATTAATGTGCTTGGACACAGAGCTCTGTGAACAGCCAGCCTCTTTAGCAATGACCTTTTGTGACTTGCCCTCCTTGTGCAAGGTGTCAATGGTCGTCTTTTGGACAACTGTCAAGTCAGCAGTTCCCCATGATTGTGTAGCATACAGAACTAGACTGAGAGACCATTTAAAGGCCTTTGCAGGTGTTTTGAGTTAATTAGCTGATTAGAGTGTGGCACCAGGTGTCTTCAATATTGTACCTTGTCACAATATTCTAATTTTCTGAGATACTGAATTTGGGGTTTTCATTAGTTGTCAGTTATAATCATCAACATTAAAAGAAATAAACATTTGAAATATATCAGTATGCATTTCACAACACAGCTGGTGATAGAGCCGATCTGTAGGACACGAGAGAAAAGTCCGAACTCGCCTCAGCGTAGTCCGGGGAAACCGGTGGCTCTGTCACCAGTCGCACCTTGCTGTCACCGGGTAGAAGCACACCTATAGCACAAGGAACACCCCAAACGCGCCGCAGCGTAGTTCGGGGAATCAGACGGCTTTGTCGTCAGCCGCAGCTGGAAAGAAGCCAATCTGTTTAGCGCAAAGAATACGCCAAACTCGCCGTCGCGACGTTCGGGGAATCAGGTGGCTATGTCACCGATCGCGCCTCAGCACGATCGGGAAGGAGCACACCTGTTTAGCTCAAGGGACACCCCGAAATTGCCGTCGCGCAGTTCGGGGAGCCAGATGGCTAGGTCACCAGCCACACCTTGCTGTGGACTGAAAACAAAAAGTTGACAAACTGAAAAAAACCAAACCAAACGAAACAGAGCTAAAGGCATGACAACCTGTGGCTGCATGGTGCCTGCTTAAATAAGCAGGCACAGCTGCAGGTTGTCAGCCTTAATTAGGAGGCCTCTAATTTAAGGCCTTTGTTCCAGAGGATCTGTAATTCCTGTGACGCCGGGGACCAAGGTAGGTTAACCCCAACGCCACAGGAAACCTTACAAACAGCACTGCTTTTATCTGCGAGTACTAGATTTTCACTGCTTATTTCATGGACTGGGGGTGAGGGGGATATGGCCCAGAAGCTAGTACCCTGTCAAACACATGTTGGACCAAGATCTGATTTGGGAATTCCTCTGCAACCAAGCAAAATCTAAAAGCAAGGCTCTGTAATGGGTCACTGTAATTGCGGCTGTAATTGTTTCCAAAAAGGTTTCTACACAGTATTGAACAAAGGTTCTGAATATTTTTGTGAATAAAAGACTTAATTTTGCAGTGATTTTCAAAAGACTCCAACAGCACAATTAAACTTTGAGTGTAGACTGATGGGTAAAAAAGGTAATTACATCAATTTAAAATCTAATCCACAACTCAGTAAAGTGTGTATTTACCTGCATGTTTTGCATACAAAACACAGATTTTTTTCAGTGCATATTGTATTTATAATTCAAAAATATCCTCACCTTCAATGCATGAGGGTCGACTTTGACTGCAGAGCTTTAACTGATCTTCTGGTCTGAATTCCAATGGTTCATCCTCACCTTTTAAATAATCCAGCTGTGTTATTTTCTGCCTTCCTGACTGCATGTCAGGATGTGCAATGCTGATAAACTCCTACCCAAAAAGACAAAATGCTGTCAATTAATGAAAAGGTGCTTCAACAAAATATTAGATTGGGAGTGTGTGTTATAGGTTACATTAAAGGTGGAAACATTTTGAAATAATTCATCTAGGTTTCATTTTTTACATTACAAAAACTTCATCATAACAGGGATGTGAAAACATTTTATATCCACTGTAAGGACCTTCTCTAAACTGGTGCTGCAAAGTGTATAATTCGCTTTATACAAAATGTATATCAACATTTTTTTTTGTTTAAAATCCCAACAATACTGATACATATAATACACTTATTCTAGTACAACACACACTACCATGTTATAACTACGCTACCATTTACAAATGATACAAATGTAGAATGTACAAAAACACCAGGACCAAGTGAAGTACATTCAGATCTTTATTCTACGATTTTACTGTTTCATTTACATTCTCAGTATGAAAATGTTTAAAAGTATGATTCAGTATTAGTGATTAATTGTTGCAGTAGTTGGTCTAACAGCAGACGTTCCCTTTCCCTTGACAGTAAGCCATAGTGGTGCATCTTCTTGCAACTAGAGAAAGAAAAAGAATAATTGTGAAACATTATTTAAACAAAAAAAATAAAGAAGAGCAATCAGCTGTTGCAAAAAAATGAAAACAGCAATGAAGAAAAGAGTAATGATCATAATACATTAATTTAATTAATATACTGCACACATTGTAAACCAGCACATGTGGTTTTTAAAAAATCACATTAAATGATCACACCAAACAGACTGTAGGATCAAACCTCAGGTAGCTGACATTGTTATCACAGTAATATAAGCTCCAGATTTATAAAATGTAAATTATAACTATTTTTTTTTTATTAAATAGGTTAGATTTAGCTGTTTAGAACTAAATGTAAACAGTTAAAGTCTCCTCTCAGGTGACCTCATGTGGGGTCCATACCTCAATGTTGTGAACTGTTGCTCTAGGGGTTAACACTCTTTTCGTTTAATTAGAATTAATCCCAAACCAAACCAAGAACACATGAAGTACTGAACTCACTCAGATTTAACTTATTGATATTAAAAAATGGATAAGTTAAGTTATCCATGTGCTTGGATAAAGTTAAGGTGTTCAGTTAAGGTCTTCAGTTAAGGTCTTAACATTCTGTGCACAGATATCCTGTCTGTTTATCTGTCAGCCTGTTAAAGATTCCAAATGTTTAAATGTTAATAAATGTATTTTCTTTGTGAAGTGCCTCCATAAATGGTCTATGTAGTTTAGGTCATATTATAATAATAGCAGCAGCAGGTCAAAGTGCTTTACAGGACAGGTCATTCAGTTCTGCAGCAGGGTGATCCAAAATACAGACGTATGTTAACATAATATTAACAAAGTCAAAATTAAAATTTTGCAGCGGCCTAGCCCACATTTTGACATTTGAATTCAATAGACATGCTGTGGAATCACCTAAAATCAGATCCAAGCTAGTCTGCCTGCAGTACAGACCTGTATTTTATTGCATTATGATCTGCAAAATTAAAGAATATTTTGTATAGTTTTGCAGCTGAAGACAAACCAATGTCAAATAGCAAAACTTCCAAAACTGGACTAATTGTTGACTTTAGTCCCAAATGATTACCAAGTCCCAAATCCTTTGGTATGTGGGCATTAAATTACAATAAAAAAAATCTGCATTTCATTATCTGAAACTGATATCTGTATTTGTTTATAAAGGTGATGTCTTCTGATGTCTGAAAACCAGTAGACTGTCTGATTTATAACAGATTTAAAGATTTAGAGCAGAAGTAAAGTTGAGCTAAGTGGAGCTAAAATTCCTCAGAAGCCACGTGAAAGTGTAATATCTCCAATATCCCAACATGACATTGAATTTTATTTTTTATTCATTTTTTAAAGCTACACTTTAGGAGCTGATTGGCTTAATCTGTGTCAGCTGGGACAATGCCTTAAAGCATGTGTATGATTCTGCTCCCTAGACTGTAATTGTTTTTTACTCGAACTAATCAACATCAGTGCCAGTCATGCTTTTAGTTTGGAAAAGTATAACATGTCCTTTTCATAACTAAACATAAACATGAAAAACAAATTAAAACAGTGTTTCATTTTTAAAAAAGTTTTAAGGTCCAAAAGGCACCAAATCCCAGGAATGACCCATGTGTGAACTACTCGACAACTTGATTCTGGTGGCCCGCTCTGTGAAGTTTTACAGTAAAACTGATACATTTACAGTTGAACCATAATAGTTCATAGTTCTGCTGTCACCTTTACAGTTCGACCATGAGCACAACTGTGAACTGTCATGTTATTATGACGCTCGTGGTCATCTCTTCCAGTGTTTAATAATACTGAGTGTGAAGTTGGTAGTTCAACTGTAAACATGATATTGTTGAACTGTGAAATTCAGTTTTGACAGTTTTAGTCAACTTACAGTTATAAAATAACTAATACTCAACTTAAGTGTATATGTGTGTGTGAAAAAATACAAAAATAAAAACAAATATTCAGTATATTTAAAATATTTTAATAAGAAACAGTACAGCACACATGTACACATTTATAATACTTCGAATGATACAAAATTAAATTTGCAACATTTATATTATCGACAGTCAGGGAAGCAAACTCCCCAGGGTAAAAAAACAAAAGTGACCAGACATAAACCCTCATGCATACAGGAAAAATATTACATTATATAATAATTTAGATAGATGACTTTGAAGAGCCATTTATTATGCTTATCCTCTCTGATGCCATGTCAGTCTCTGTCTACGGACACTTTACACATTCTTGCATGCGCACTTGACTTGAGACCGTTTTCTCAACCAACCGTTTCTGCCTCCTCACAGAACTGCATCGGGTGTACTGCACAAAATACAAATTTAGCGTAAGTTTTCAGTTATTTCATTCTCAGACAATGTGTGCTCTTGTGTATTTCTTCAAAGATGAACTTCCTGCCAAAGGTGTTATTGAGTCAGAACTCATTGAAGGGCACAAAAATCTGATGATGGAAGATGTCGACGGTTAAACTGTTGTAGTGAACTGCAAAGTGAGAAAAGGAAAAAAGACGTTTGTCAATCATTGCCATGCTAAATCAATGATGATAAGTCATAAACTTAAAAAGATTTATAAAAATAACAGGAATATCTATATTATCCCTGAAAATTTCTAAAATGAGTGGAAAGTCAAAAATAACCCAGGTCTCAGCCTGATATATCTTTAAATTTATTAATTGGAATGTTAGCCAAACGTTAACATTAGCATCACTATGTTAGCTGACGTTTGTTGATTCTTAATCTGCTTTTTAAATGCTTTGTAATGCTTGCAACATGTTAAGACTGTTGCAATTACTTAGATTGTCGTGCTGTTATAGTGCTGAACTGCACCATAATAAACAAATGCTTTTGATATTTCTTATGAGACAATTCATCTTTGATGTCATATCTATACACGTATCTTTTCACATAAAATTAAATAAGCTTCTACAAAGTATTTAATAAAGAATAAATGTATTTGTGAATAAGCTGTTTAAAGTCATTTTCAAAAGAGTCCAAAAGCACAATTACACTTTGAGGGTAGGTTGATGGGTAAAAAAGATAATTATATCGATACAAAACCTGATCTTCTGGTCTGATTTCCAACGGTTCATTATGATCATTTAAATAATCCTACTACAACCCCTGGCAAAAATTATGGAATCACCACTCTTGGAAGATGTTCTGTCAATTGTTTAATTTTGTAGAAAAAAAAAAATCACAGACATGCCACAAAACTATCATTTTTCAAAATGTCAACCTTCTGGCATTAAGAAACAATAAAAAAAAGAAACAAATATAATAGTTGTGGTCAGTCACAATTGCTTTTTTTAGATCAAGTAGAGGAAAAAAATATGGAATCACTCAAATCTGAGGAAAAAATTATGGAATCACTCTGTAATTTGCAGTTTAAAAACAAAACATCTGCAGCAGATTAGATTTGCTAATTATTCTTCAGTTTAAAAAGAGTGCTTACACCTCGGAGAGCTGTTGCACAAAGCAGATTGTCATGAATCATGGTTCCAACACAAGATATGTCAGTTGAAACAAATGAGAGGATTATAAAACTCCTTCAAGAAGATAAATCATTGTGGAATGTCGCAAAAGATGTTGGTTGTTCCCAGTAAGCTGTGTTTAAAATCTGGACCAAGTACAAACAAAATGGGAAGGTTGTAAAAGGGAAGCATACTGGTAGACCAAGTAAGACATCAAAGCATCAAGACAGAAAACTTAAAGCAATATGTCTTGAAAACAGAAAATGCACAACAAAACAAATGAGAAACAAGTGGCCGGAAAGTGGAGTCAATGTCTGTGACTGAACTGTAAGAAATCACCTAAAAGAAATGGGATTTACATACAGAAAAGCCAAACAAAAGCCATCATTAACACCTAAAAAGAAAAGAACAAGGTTAAAGTAGGCTAAAGAAAAGCAATCGTGGACTGTGGGTGACTGGATAAAAGTGATCTTCAGTGATGAATCGCGAATCTGCATTGGGCAAGGTGATGATGCTGGAACTTTTGTTTGGTGTCTGTCCAATGAAATTTATGAAGATAACTGCCTAAAGAAAACATGTTAATTTCCACAGTTGTTGATGATATGGGCCTGCATGTCGGGTAAAGGCACAGGGGAGATGGTCTTCAATAAATGCCAAAGTCCACATTGAAATTTTGGACGCTTTTCTTATTCCATCAGTTGAAAGGATGTTTGGTGATGATGACTTCATTTTTCAAGATGATAATGCATCTTGCCATAGGGCAAAGGACGTGAAAACTTTCCTTCAAGAAAACATATAATGTCAATGGCATGGCCTGCAAATAGTCCGGATCTCAATCCATTTGAAAATCTCTGGTGGAAATTGAAGAAAATGGTCAATGACAAGGTTCCAACCTGCAAAGCTGATCTGGCAACAGCAAGAGACAGTTGAAGGCAGATTGATGAAGAATACTGTTTGTCATTAGTTAACTCCATGCCTCAGAGAGTTTAAACCATTATAAAAGCCAGAGGTGGTGCAACAAAGTAATAATGGTGCAGTGTTTTCTAATGATTCCATAATTTTTTCCTCAGATTTGAGTTATTCCATATTTTTTTCCTCTACTTGATCTAAAAAAAAGCAATTGTGACTGACCACAACTATTATATTTGTTTCTTTTTTTATTGTTTCTTAATGCCAGAGGGTTGACAGTTTGAGAAATGATAGTTTTGTGGCATGTCTGTGATTTATTTTTTTTCTACAAAATTAAACAATTGAAAGAACATCTTCCAAGAGTGGTGATTCCATAATTTTTGCCAGGGGTTGTATGTTAGTTCCTGCCTTCCTGACTGCATGTCAGGATGTGCAATGCTGATGGACTCCTACCCAGTTAATCAAAATGTCCTTCAACAAAGTATTAGATTAGTAGTGTGTGTATTTATTTTTATCCAACAACCTGCCAAAAAAACGTTTGATTTTAGATTGATATTTAATTGAAAAAAATTGGTTAAGTTTTGAAATGATTTAACTAGGTTTCTTTTTTTACATTACAAAAACTGGGCATTATAACAGGGATGCAAGGACATTTTATATCCACTGTTAGGACATTCTCTAAACTGGTGCTGCAAAGTGTATAATTATCTTTATATGATAGATTTATTACACCTGTTACCATGATTTAATAACTAGAAGGTGTAGCCCAGCACTAATGCCCACAAGCTATATAGGCATAGTTTTTTTTTCTTTACATGAATGTTTAAAAATTATGTTGTTCTTTTTCTATTCTCTGTGTGCAATATTATGTTTAAACACTGTAACATATACTTATTAAAACGTAAAAACACCGTAACATTTTTTAAAGATACATTTTACAAGCTTGAATATTTTAAATTTCTCAGTCACTTTAGCATTAATCTCTTTCAAAAAATTCACTGTCCATTTGATTAGCTTCATCTACTATATGAATTAGATGCGTGTGTGGTTATACAATCGTTTGTTGTTCTGTGTACTCACCATTCCACACATTCCATTCATAAAAGAAACTCCCCCACTGAGTTTATGTTCTGAACCATTCTAATAACTGCAATGACACAAACATGGTAATGACATGATGGTAGTGTGTGTTGTTCTGGTATGTGTGTAGCAGGTGCCGCCGTGCTGTTTGGATCCTTTACCCACTTAGCATTGGCTGTAGCTGTAGCTAGAGCTGTTCTTCCATGCACAATGATATTTTCTCTCTAGTTATTTATCAACAATTTCTGACACTTTCTGATAAGATAATGCTGTTGGCACCTATCTTGCCTTAGCATTAAGGTGTTTAATATCCCAACAACACTGCTACATCTAATTTGCTCATTCTAATACAACACACACTACCATGTTATAACTACGCTACTACCATTTACAAATCTAGAATGTACAAAAACACCAGGACCAAGTGAAGTACATGCAGATCTTTATTCTACGATTCTACTGTTTATTTTACATTTGCAATGTAAAAGCTGAATGTTTCTCAGTTTAAAAGTGTGATTCAGTATTCGTGATTAACTGTTGCAGAGGTTGGTCTGGCAGCAGTTTTTGTTCCAACATTCAGCCATTTTGACGCATGACCTTGAATCTAGAGAAAGAAAAAAAGTCTTTATAAACCATAGATCATATTTTAAAGTCATGTAGCTCATGTCATCATTTAGCAAACCTTTTAAAAAAATATTTTGGGTAGTTTGGTGCACCAGTCTGTCATAGCTGAGATCCGGGTTCAAATCTCAGGGGTGCTTTTGGTCGGCCATGCAGGCAGCTACGTGACTCTTTAAAGGCAAATTTTTAAAGGAAGGGGGGGGGGGGTTATTGCTCTGAACAGCATAGCCATTAGGAGGTGCATTTTTCAGTACACTCTCAGTGCCAAGTCCAAGATTAGATACAAATAGGAGGGTTGTGTCAATTTTTACAGGGCAGCACGGTGGCTAAGTGGGTAGCACTGTCGCCTCACAGCAAGAAGGTTCTGGGTTCAATCCCCAGGTGGGGCGTTCCGGGTCCTTTCTGTGTGAAGTTTGCATGTTCTCCCCCTGTCTGCGTGGGTTTCCTCCGGGTGCTCCGGTTTCCTCCCACAGTCCAAAAACATGCAGCCAGGCTAATTGGAGACACTGAATTGTCCTATAGATACCAAGCCTCTAGGATGCATAAACCAGTGCATTGTAGTGCCGGTCCCAAGCCCAGATAAATAGGGAGGGTTGTGTCAGAACGGGCATCCGGCATAAGAACTGTGCCAAATCAATAATGCGGATCATGATCCTCCTGCAACCCCTAAACGAGAGCAGCCAAGGAAATAAATAGAACATCATGTTTTTACACACTTTGGTTACATTCATGACAGGACAGGTAATTACTGGTTACACAAAATTAATCAGTTCAGGTCTATAATGTCACACAGTTATGGACAATTTTGTATGTTAATCATAATAGATCTTAATAGATTCATTGTATTAATAAACTGCACATATTGTAATCCAGCACATGCGGTCAAACAGACTAGGCGATCAAACCTCATGCACCTGACATTGTTATAACAGTAAAATAAGCTTCAGATTTATGAAATCTGAATTATAATTTTATCATTTAATGAAATTGGTTTGATTTAGCTGTTTAGAACTTACTCATATTAGAAAATGAAATGGTTAACATTGTGCCTAGAATATGGTACATTCAGGCCTATTGCTAAGGCTTTTGGTCCTTTATTCCCACACTTGCATTTTAATGTTTTACTTTAACACTTTCTACATACCAACTTCACACACACACACACTTTTCTAAGCTACATCTTTACATACACACTCACACATCAACACAGGAATCTAAAACCTGGCTCTCACACACTCATCTTGATTATATATACTGTATATTGCCAAAAGTATTCACTCACCCATCAAAATTCAGGTGTTCCAATCACTTCCATGGCCACAGGTGTATAAAACCAAGCACCTAGGCATGCAGACTACTTCTACAAACATTAGTGAAAGGATGGGTCGGTCTCAGGAGCTCAGTGAATTCCAGTGTGGTACCATGATTGGATGCCACCTGTGCAACAAGTCCAGTCGTGAAATTTCCTCACTACTAAATATTCCACAGTCGACTGTCAGTGGTATTATAACAAAGTAGAAGTGATTGGGAACGACAGCAACTCAGCCACAAAGTGTTAGAGCCACGTGAAATGACAGAATGGGGTTACAGCTGAGGCACATAGTCACCAACTTTCTGCACAGTCAGTCGCTACAGACCTCCAAACTTCATGTGGCCTTCAGATGAGCTCAAGAACAGTGTGTAGAGAGCTTCATGGAATGGGTTTACATGGCCGAGCAGCTGCATCCAAGCCTTACATCACCAAGCGCAATGCAAAACGTCGTATGCGACACCACTGGACTCTAGAGCAGTGGAGACGTGTTCTCTGGAGGGAAAATCACGCTTCTTTGTCTGGCAATCTGATGGACGAGTCTGGGTTTAGCGGTTGCCAGGAGAACGGTACTTGTCTGACTGCATTGTGCCAAGTGTAAAGTTTGGTGGAGGGGGGATTATGGTGTGGAGATGTCTTTCAGGAGTTGGGCTCGGCCCCTTAGTTCCAGTAAAAGGAACTCTTAATGCTTCAGCATACCAAGAGACTTTGGACAATTTCATGCTCCCAACTTTGTGGAAACAGTTTGGGGATGGCCCCTTCCTGTTCCAACATGACTGCGCACCAGTGCACAAAGCAAGGTCCATAAAGACATGAATGAGCGAGTTTGGTGTGGAAGAACTTCACTGGCCTGCACAGAGTCCTGACCTCAACCCGATAGAACACCTTTGGGATGAATTAGAGCGGAGACTGCGAGCCAGGCCTTCTTGTCCAACATCAGTGTCTGACCTCACAAATGCGCTTCTGGAACAATGGTCAAAAATTCCCATAAACACACTCCTAAACCCTGTGATAAGCTTTCCCAGCAGAGTTAGCTGTTATAGATGCAAAGGGTGGGCCGACATCATATTAAACCCTATGAATTAAGAATGGAATGTCACTCAAGTTCATATGCGTGTGTGAAGGCAGACAAGCGAATACTTTTGGCAGTATAGTGTATATACATATATACTGTATATTTATATATATATAGTGAGAGAGAGGGGGGGTACATACAACCAGTGGCCATAAACATTGATTGCCTAGTGCATGCGTCTTCTCCACCACTGCAAGTTTGAACAGTCTTTGTACTTTCATAAGCATTGGACTTGTAACATTGAAGAGCAGAACCTGTAACAGAGTTAGCACAAAAGAAATGGATATACTTGTAGTTTTTGTTCAAACCATTAAGTATCAGATTGCAGAGAATTTTGAGAGAATAAATTGATCACATTCACCAGGCAGGAAGTTTATGGCAAGGTTTCAATTTAGAGTACTTAATCCATACAAACATGCTTTTGAAGGTTAAAATTACAGCCAAAAAATTGGGTAGAGAATCAAATAAAACTTCTAGTTAAAGCAAAAGTGTTTTCTAAGTGTGTTATAGAGTATTAACAAAATGTCTTATAGAAAAGGTACTCAAGTACTGCATTAGTTTTTAGCTTTTGAAGCCGATAGGCCCAAATATAAGTCTATTGGGACTTCATTATTAAAGCTTAAATTTAAGCACATTTAAAGCTTAAATCACTTACCTCCCACTAAAAGCAGGGAAAGAACCAGAGTCACAAGCAGGAGCTTCATGATTCTGTAACATGAAAAGAATGAACAGTGATGTTCCTTTTTGCAGACAAAGTTCTGATGTTCCTCATTACTAACTACATGTTTAACATAAAAATAACACAGTTTACTCAGTACCAATTGCATGAACACTTTAAATGTGTGTGTGTGTGTGTATATATATATATTATGGCAAGCCAAAAAGGAAGTATATAGCAAACGCTGATATATATAAGTTGAAACTTGATATATATAAATTGAAACTTGATATATATAAATCGAAACCTGATATACATTAATTGAAACTTGATATATATAAATTGAAACTTGATATATATAAATCGAAACCTGATATATATAAATTGAAACTTGATATATATAAATTGAAACCTGATATATATAAATCGAAACTTTATATATATAAATTGAAACCTGATATATATAAATCAAAACCTGATATATATATAATTTGAAACTTGATATATATAAATTAAAACTTGATATATATAAATCGAAACCTGATATATATCAATCGAAACCTGATATATATAAATCGAAACCTGATATATATAAATTGAAACGCTGATATATATACATTGAAACCTGATATATATAAACTAAAACTTAAGTACCCCCATGCACAATGCAAGCAAAAGGGTTTGTGTAACTTTGGTCATTAATTTTTCACTTCAAATACCAAAATTGAAAAGGTTTCAGTCTTCAGTTTCGTTTCAAATAACAAACAAACACACATTGATAGTAATAACGTGACAACATGATCTGACTGTTGTGATTTTTGTGTATAAAACTAACATGACCACGTTACAACGTCCAGTACAAAAATCGCTTCCCCACATTGTTTATTTTTTTGCAGAGCAAATATGTGCACGTCACAAATACAAACACAAAAGTCAGGACAACAGGACGCGTCGTTATTATGACTTTTTTAATACTTGTGCTTGCTTTACACTGTCTACATAATATTATAAGCATGTAAGCGCGTGCAGGCGCATGCGCGTTTATTTTTGATTGAACTGATATAAATGCTGATTTCGGAAAATTAAAATACAAGTTGTTCACAATGTGTGTTTGTTGTTATTTGAGAACAAACTGAAAACTGAAACCTTTTCAACTGTTTCGAATTATATATCTCAAGTTTCCATTTATATATATATCAGGTTTCAATTGATATATATCAGGTTTCAATTTATATATACAGTATATCTCAAGTTTCAATTTATATTGAAACCTTATATATATATAAGGTTTCAATTTATATATATCAGCATTTGCTTTATATTTCCTGTTTGGTTTGCCCTAATATATATATATATATATATATATATATATATATATATATATATATATATATATATATATATATATATATACTGATCAGCCATAACATTAAAACCACCTCCTTGTTTCTACACTTACTGTACATCTGTCAATGTTATCAGTTCCACTTAACATAAAAAAGCACTTTGTAGTTCTACCTTTACTGACTGTAGTCCATCTGTCTCTCTACATGCTTTGTTAGCCTCCTTTCATGCTGTTCCTCAATGGTCAGGACCACCACAGAGCAGGTATTATTTAGGTGGTGGATCATTCTCAGCACTGCAGTGACACTGACATGCTGGTGGTGTGTTAGTGTTTGTTGTGCTGGTATGAGTGGACAAAACACAGCAGTGCTGCTGGGGTTTTTAAACACCTCACTGTCACTAGCGGAACTAAGAATAGTCAACCAACCAAAAATATCCAGACAACAGCACCACATGGGCAAAGTCCTGTGACCACTGATGAATGTCTAGAAGATGACCAACTCAAACAGCAGCAATAGATGAGCGATCGTCTCTGACTTTATTTACTGAATTTAAAAACTCCAGCAGTGCTGCTGTGTCTGATCCACTCATACCAGCACAACACACACTAACACACCACCACCATGTCAGTGTCACTGCAGTGCTGAGAATGATCCACCACCTAAATAATACTCTGTGGTGGTCCTGTGGGGGTCCTGATCATTGGAAAACAGGGTGAAAACAGGCTAAAAAAGTATGTAGAGAAACAGATGGACTACAGTCAGTAATTGAAGAACTTCAAAATGCTTTTATATGGTAAGTGGAGCTGATAAAATGTACAGTGAGTGTAGAAACAAGGAGGTGGTTTTAATGTTATGGCTGATCAGTGTATATATATATATATATATATATATATATATATATATATATATATATATATATTTATATACAAAATAAATAAATGAAGGCATTCTATTCGATTAATTTATTAAAAAAAAACTCCATGTATCATTCATTATTTAATTAATAATTAATCCACAGTAATTATAAACTAAATATGATTTGGTAAATGCAAGCACATTTCTCTTTCACAATTCCCCCAAATGAACAAATGCTGAAGCAATCACAGTAATCTCTTTTTGTAGTAGTACTAAATAACAGTAATGAATAAAGTGTTTGATTATGTTTGTAAGTCACTTTTAAAAGACTACAAAAGAATGTTTACACTTTGTACACTGATTTATAAAAATGGCAATTATATCCATTCAATATCAATACACAACACAGTAAAGTGTGAAAAAAGACAAAAGGTCTAAAAAACTTTCTAAATCCAGTATATTTAGCTGTATGTTTTGCAAAAAAATTCCAGTTTTTCCAGTACATATTGTATGTATAATGTAAAATATCCTCACCTTCAGAGTTTCACCAGCACTGTATGAGGGTTGACTTTTACTGCAGAGCTTGAACTGAATCTTCTGGTCTGAATCCCACTGGTTCATCACCTTTTAAATAATCCTGCTATGCAAGTTCCCGCCCTCCTGATTAGACAGACAAGCAAACAGACAGACTGACAGATAGATAGATTTAACTTTATTGTCATTGCTTAGTACAAATACAAGGATTTTGTGTTGTGTGATTATTAACAATAATTTGCAGTGTATCATCTTCACTGTATACAATCATGTACTGTAAATATTATTTTAATTAATTCATTAACTAATTAATGTTTAAGATTTAGCTGCCTACAACCCAGTCTAACCAGTTAAAATCTCTTCTCAGGTCACATGATGTGGGATCCCGACTCCAATATTGTGAACAGTTGCTCTAAAGGTTAACACTTTCTTTTTTTCATTACAGTCTTTAGAGGCAAACACTTAATATAAATGTCTTAATAAGAACATACCAGGTTTCAGCAACACATTTATATTTTAAACCAGCACATCTCTGACACTGAAGAGCAGAACCTGTAACAGAGTAGCACATGATATATCTGCAGTTTTTTGTTGAAGCCATTAGGTATCTGAGTACAGAGAATTTTATAAATGGGTTCATGGCACTATCATGACAATATCAATCTGCTTTATATAAGCAGCAGTGGGTGATGTGGGATGAAAAAACCATTAGCTATTAACCCATTTTTTATTTTTATAACATTTTAAAGCTTAAGTAGCTTAACATTTAGATTAAAATTCTATGAATAATCCAAAAGTACTCTAATTGTTCTAATCCAAAAATGATGTGCTATAAAGACTAAAAAGCTGGTGAAACTTTCATCATAAGTGGAAAAACCTAAAATCTGTTTTTTCACTTAACATCAAAAAATTAATCCCAAGTTAGTATAAACTAAAACAGACAATGCGAGCACCTTCCTCTTTTAACATTTCCCAGCAAATAAACAAATTCTAAACAAAGTAATCTTTATTTGTAATTTATTTATAATGTTCTCACTCTACTTTCACTCTACTACTTTATATTAAGTCACAATATACACAATAGTTATTATATCTAATTATTATTTAATTTCGAAATCAGATGCCTGCTTAATAAAATAAAGAACGTATTTGAAAATAAAGAACGTATTTTTAGCCACACGCACTGCTCAGTGTATAAAGTCAATTATGTAAAATAAATTTGTTGGGTAAATTCACAAAGCAAGGTCTATAAAGACAAGGTTTGATAGGGTATGATGGTCTAGAGGAATGCCAGTAACTTGCATAGAGCTCTGAACTCAACCTCATGTGGGGTCCATACCCCAATGTTGTGAACTGTTGCTCTAGGGGTTAATATGCTTTTCCTTTAATTAGAATAAATCCCAAATCAAGAACACATGAAGTACTGAACTCACTCAGATATAACTTATTGATATTATAAAATTAAATGGTTAACATTGTGCCTAGATAAATTGGGCACCATTCACTTGATTTGTCTTCAGCAATGTGTGCAATATTATATGATAGTTAACCATTGGAACATTCCATTACAGAAGCTATGTTGTTTTTTGGTAAATCTCACCCTATCCTCTTATCAACACACATTCAGGGCTGTTGCTAAGGTTTCTGGTCCTTCTGCATTTTTATTTTTTTCACCTTAACAGTCTCTACACAGCAACTTCCAACTTCACACACACTTTTCAAAGCTACATCTTTACGCACACACACACACACACACACACACACACACACACACACACACACACACACACACACACACACACACACACACACACATTCTAGATTAGAAACCTGACCTTCACATACTCTTCTTGTTACTATCCTTGCAGTAAGCCACTTGGAATTAAACCGTAAAACTACAGAGTAAAAGCTATATAAAAGTGTCTTAATAAAAAAACATACCACGGCCAGTCATGGGCATTACTGCTGTCCTCATGCATGTGTTGTTTCCATTAGTGCAAAATTCACCAATACATGTATCCTGATAATAATCACAGTAACATTGAAGAGCAGAACCTGTAGCACATAAGTTATCACATAAAAATTATATATTTGCAGTTTTTGTTAAAGACATTAAATGTCAGATTGCAGAGAGTTTTATAAATGGATCACATTCAACAGACAGGAAGTTCATGGCATAATTTGGGATATATTCTACTTTATACAAGCAACAGTGATGATGTTGAATATAAAGCTATATCGGCTATGATGATGCAGGGATGCAGTGCAATGCAGGGCCTCAAGCACTCCTTCCATTGGAAAAGGTTTCAATTTAGAGTACTTATTCCATATACAAGCATGCTTATGAAGGCCAACATTTCAGCCAAGAATAGATATGGCATCAAATAAAACCTCTAGTTTATGCAAGTGTCATAATTCATTAAGAGTCATAATTAGTGCATCATTTTGTACTTTTTTTAAAGCTTAAATCACTTACTCTCCACCAAAAGCAGGGAAAGAACCATAGTCACAAGCAGGAGCTTCATAATTCTGTAACATATAAAAGGAACAGTGATGTTACTTTCTGCAGACAAAGTTCTTCTGATGTTCCTTATTACTAACTACATGTTTAACATAAAAATAACACAGTTTTCTCAGTACCTATTGCATGACTAATCCAAAAATATATATCTATATATGACAAATAGAGGCATTGTATTTGATTATTCTATCCAAAAAGTGTCCAAGTCCCCAAGCTCTGCACCCTTGTCTACACTAGTCAAAAGCCTGAGAAAATAAATATGTTTTCAGTCTAGACTTAAACATTGAGACTGTGTCCGAATCCCGAACAGAGGCAGGAAGATTATTCCAAAGTTGTGGAGCTTTGTAAGAAAATGCTCTTCCACCAGCCGTGATCTTTTTAATTCTAGGAACTATAAGTAACCCTGCATCTTGTGAGCGAAGTGGGTTGTAGTGATTAATAAGTTCACTCAGATACTGTGGAGCCAGACCATGTAGCGCTTTATAGGTTAGTAAAAGTATTTTGTAATCAATGCGGAATTTAACTGGCAGCCAGTGTAGAGATTATAGAACAGGACTAATATGATCAAATTTTTTAGTTCTAGTTAGCACTGGAGCTGCTGTATTTTGAACTAACTGGAGTTTGTTTATGGATCTACCAGAGCATCCAGTTAGAAGAGCATTACGATAATCCAACCGAGAAGTTATAAACGCATGGATCAGTTTTTCGGTGTCATTAACAGATAGTATATTTCTTATTTTAGAAATATTATGCAAATGATTATTATTATTAAATGATAGAAAGCAACTCTAGTAATATTATTGACGTGTGTATCAAAGGAAAGATCTGAACCTAGTGTGACAGTTTTTTACATCTGGGCTGGGATTAACAGAGAAAGTGTTTAGGTTTAGCACCAGGTTAGACAACTTGTCTCTTGCAGCTTTAGAGCCAACAAGTAAAACCTCTGTTTTATCTGAATTAAGTTATAGAGTGTAAATAATAGCGGTCCCAGTACCGACCCTTGTGGAACACCACACTTTTGTAGTTTCCGAGCATTTATGATTTACATAAACCAATTGAGAGCGGTCAGTCAAATATGATTGAAACCAAGAGAGTGCGAGTCCTTTAACACCTACTGTATTTTCTAGCCTCTCCAGTAAAATGTTATGATCGACCGTATCAAATGCTGCACTAAGATCTAATAGAACAAGAAAAGAGACACATCCATTATCAGAAGACATTAACAACTTGTTAACTACTCTAATTAATGCGGTTTCGGTACTATGCTTGGGTCTAAAACCAGATTGCAATTTTTCATGAATACAATTTTCATTCAAATAAGAACATACAGTAATTGTTTGGAAACGACTTTTTCTAATATCTTAGAGACAAAAGGGAGGTTTGAAATTGGCCTATAATTAGATAAAACATGTGGATCAAGGTTAGGTTTTTTAATCAGAGGTTTAATAACAGCACTTTTAAACAACTTAGGAATGTACCCAAGGCTAAGGGATGCATTGATTAATGTAAGCAGGGGATCTACAATGGCTGGGAGTAAATCTTTAAGTAAACGAGTTGGAACAGGATCGAGTATACACGATGATGACTTTGATGATTTAATCAACGCAGTTAGTTCATTTTGGGAGATTGGATTAAAGTTTCAACATGAACATGAACACTGTTCTACAACTGTTTGACAGTCCAGCCTCTTAGATGCTGTAATTTCTGAACCTGTAGGCCTCTGTATAAATGAAATACTAAACCCCCGAAATATTAACTTGTTGTTATTAGAAAACGAATTGGTTACAGTCTTTAGAGTCAAACAATTTATAAAAATTAGCAGGATTACTGTATTTATTTAAAATGTCATCAAATCATTTTGGTTTGTCCATAATCCTGATGTTGCCTGCAGGTTATACAGAGACCTACAGGTTCAGAAATTACAGCATCTTGGAGGCTGGACTGTCAAACAGTTGTGAAACAGTGTTTATGTTCATGTTGAAACTTTAAGATTCTAGTATAACCCTCTTTGGGTTATAAAGTTAACACTTAAGGTTAACAGAAGCACGTAAGATGGCTGACTCCAGGAACCACCTGTGATTCAACATCAGATGCACACAGAGCAGGATCACATCTAAAAGCCTGCAACTTAAATCTTCTGTCAAGGGTCACCAAGTTAGCAAGATCATTTACTAAAGTGTTTTCAGTTTGAGTGTGTATAGACATAAGATACTTAACAGCAATAATTGATGTTTCAATTTACCAAAGAGCAAAATCTATTTGCACTGCAAACGCATTGTTTTCTTTAACCACCTCCACTAAATAAACAAATGTTGAATCACATCAATCTCTATTTGTAGTAGTACTAAATAATTATGTACTCACGTGTACTGTATATTGTCACAATATATTTACATGTACTGTATATAGATTTACAGTATATTTACTAAATGTGTATGTTCAATTATTGTTTAATTGTGTCTGGTAAAAGGGAACAACCAATATTTCATGGACTGGGAAAGATATGGCCCAGAAGCAAGTTCCCTGTCAGACAAATGTTGAACCAAGATCTGGGGTGCATTTCCCAAAATGTTTGTGATGCTAAGTACTTCGTAACCAGTGTTGCCAACTTAGCGGCTTTATTTAGTGAGTTTTCAGACCCCCCAGCGACTTTTTTTCAAAAAAGTGATTTTTATTGGAGACTTTTTGAGACTTGGACGTGAAAGCACATATCGCTCTGCAGTTACTGTCCTAAACGAGCAGTGGGTGCTCTGTAGATTTATCCTACCCATCGATTTGTCCTACCGAGCATGCGCACACCTGTTTTTGACTCGTTTAGTGGAACGCCTAAGGTTAGTAATGTGTGGTTTTAGTTTTAATTTCTTTAAAAGTTTAAAGTTTAAGTGTATGTAATGCCGTTATTATGTGACTTATTTTGTATTCTCTTTCAGAACTATGCAAGGTGCTCAAATGAGCTATTCTTGATTGAATACAGTTGAATAACTGTTGTTTATCTAATGCTGTGTTAACATTTAATTTAACCACGTTTATACATGCCTTGCATGCACGAAAGAGTTTGTTGCTCTGTGTACTCTACTCCATTCATAAAATAAACTCCTACAGGACCCCAACTTAAAAAGTTATGGACCATTCATATATCTGCAAAACCACAACCATGGTAATGACATGGTAGTGTGTGTTGTCCTGATATGAGTGTAGCAGGTGCCACCGTGCTGTTGGGATCTTTTACCCTGTTAGCACTGTCTGTAGCCACACAATGTTATTTATTTATCAATAGACACTTTCTAATAAGAGAATGCTGTTGGCACTTGTCTTGCCTTAGCATTAAGGTCTTTAAAATTCCAACAACACTGCTAGCTACATCTAATACACTTATTACAGTACAACACACACTAACATGTTATAACTACAATACCATTTACAAATGATACAATTGTAGAATGGACCAACTGAAGTACGTGCAGATCTTTATTGTACAATTAAACTGTTTTATTTACATTATCAGTATAAAAATGGAATGTTTCTCAGTTTAGAAGTATAATTCAGTATTAGTGATTATTTGTTGCAGAGGTCGGTCTTGCAGCAAACGCTCCCTCTGATAACACATTCAGTCAGAGTGGTGCATTTATTTAAAGCTAGAGAAAGAAAAAGAAAATAATCAGTCATTCTGAATCATAGAACATAATGCTTTAGCATAATGTGAGCTTTTTTAACAGTTACAGTGTATCACGAAGAACAATGTTAAATTAAATTAAATTTGTATGATTTATTATTAAATTTGTATGATTTATTATTTTTGTTTGACTGTGCTGGTGGGCCACAAATAATACAATTTAAGACGCGGACCGTATAAAATCTGACCTGGCCAGACTTAATCCATATACAAGCATGCTTTTAAAGGCCAAAATTTCAGCCAAATAGTTTGGTAGGGTATCAAATAAAAACTCACGTTAAAGCAAAAGTGTCCTCTAAATGTGTTGTGTAGAAGTAAGAAAGTTACTTGATGAAAAGGTACAAGTACTGCGTTAGTTTTTACATTTTGAAGCCAATAGGCTTGAATATGAGCCTGTAGGGGTGTAAGAGTCATAATTAGTTCATCATTATGTACTTTTTTAAAGCTTAAATCACTCACCCTCCACCAAAAGCAGAGAAAGAACCAGAGTCACAAGCAGGAGCTTCATAATTCTGTAACATATAAAAGGAACAGTGATGTTACTTTCTGCAGACAAAGTTCTTCTGATGTTCCTTATTACTAACTACATGTTTAACATAAAAATAACACAGTTTTCTCAGTACCTATTGCATGACTAATCCAAAAATATATATCTATATATGACAAATAGAGGCATTGTATTTGATTATTCTATCCAAAAAGTGTCCAAGTCCCCAAGCTCTGCACCCTTGTCTACACTAGTCAAAAGCCTGAGAAAATAAATATGTTTTCAGTCTAGACTTAAACATTGAGACTGTGTCCGAATCCCGAACAGAGGCAGGAAGATTATTCCAAAGTTGTGGAGCTTTGTAAGAAAATGCTCTTCCACCAGCCCTGATCTTTTTAATTCTAGGAACTATAAGTAACCCTGCATCTTGTGGGCGAAGTGGGTTGTAGTGATTAATAAGTTCACTCAGATACTGTGGAGCCAGACCATGTAGCGCTTTATAGGTTAGTAAAAGTATTTTGTAATCAATGCAGAATTTAACTGGCAGCCAGTGTAGAGATTATAGAACAGGACTAATATGATCAAATTTTTTAGTTCTAGTTAGCACTGGAGCTGCTGTATTTTGAACTAACTGGAGTTTGTTTATGGATCTACCAGAGCATCCAGTTAGAAGAGCATTACGATAATCCAACCGAGAAGTTATAAACGCATGGATCAGTTTTTCGGTGTCATTAACAGATAGTATATTTCTTATTTTAGAAATATTATGCAAATGATTATTATTATTAAATGATAGAAAGCAACTCTAGTAATATTATTGACGTGTGTATCAAAGGAAAGATCTGAACCTAGTGTGACAGTTTTTTACATCTGGGCTGGGATTAACAGAGAAAGTGTTTAGGTTTAGCACCAGGTTAGACAACTTGTCTCTTGCAGCTTTAGAGCCAACAAGTAAAACCTCTGTTTTATCTGAATTAAGTTATAGAGTGTAAATAATAGCGGTCCCAGTACCGACCCTTGTGGAACACCACACTTTTGTAGTTTCCGAGCATTTATGATTTACATAAACCAATTGAGAGCGGTCAGTCAAATATGATTGAAACCAAGAGAGTGCGAGTCCTTTAACACCTACTGTATTTTCTAGCCTCTCCAGTAAAATGTTATGATCGACCGTAACAAATGCTGCACTAAGATCTAATAGAACAAGAAAAGAGACACATCCATTATCAGAAGACATTAACAACTTGTTAACTACTCTAATTAATGCGGTTTCGGTACTATGCTTGGGTCTAAAACCAGATTGCAATTTTTCATGAATACAATTTTCATTCAAATAAGAACATACAGTAATTGTTTGGAAACGACTTTTTCTAATATCATAGAGACAAAAGGAAGGTTTGAAATTGGCCTATAATTAGATAAAACATGTGGATCAAGGTTAGGTTTTTTAATCAGGGGTTTAATAACAGCACTTTTAAACAACTTAGGTATGTACCCAAGGCTAAGGGATGCATTGATTAATGTAAGCAGGGGATCTACAATGGCTGGGAGTAAATCTTTAAGTAAACGAGTTGGAACAGGATCGAGTATACACGATGATGACTTTGATGATTTAATCAACGCAGTTAGTTCATTTTGGGAGATTGGATTAAAGTTTCAACATGAACATGAACACTGTTCCACAACTGTTTGACAGTCCAGCCTCTTAGATGCTGTAATTTCTGAACCTGTAGGCCTCTGTATAAATGAAATACTAAACCCCCGAAATATTAACTTGTTGTTATAAGAAAACGTATTGGTTACAGTCTTTAGAGTCAAACAATTTATAAAAATTAGCAGGGTTACTGTATTTATTTAAAATGTCATCAAATCATTTTGGTTTGTCCATAATCCTGATGTTACCTGCAGGTTATACAGAGACCTACAGGTTCAGAAATTACAGCATCTTGGAGGCTGGACTGTCAAACAGTTGTGAAACAGTGTTTATGTTCATGTTGAAACTTTAAGATTCTAGTATAACCCTCTTTGGGTTATAAAGTTAACACTTAAGGTTAACAGAAGCACGTAAGATGGCTGACTCCAGGAACCACCTGTGATTCAACATCAGATGCACACAGAGCAGGATCACATCTAAAAGCCTGCAACTTAAATCTTCTGTCAAGGGTCACCAAGTTAGCAAGATCATTTACTAAAGTGTTTTCAGTTTGAGTGTGTATAGACATAAGATACTTAACAGCAATAATTGATGTTTCAATTTACCAAAGAGCAAAATCTATTTGCACTGCAAACGCATTGTTTCCTTTAACCACCTCCACTAAATAAACAAATGTTGAATCACATCAATCTCTATTTGTAGTAGTACTAAATAATTATGTACTCACGTGTACTGTATATTGTCACAATATATTTACATGTACTGTATATAGATTTACAGTATATTTACTAAATGTGTATGTTCAATTATTGTTTAATTGTGTCTGGTAAAAGGGAACAACCAATATTTCATGGACTGGGAAAGATATGGCCCAGAAGCAAGTTCCCTGTCAGACAAATGTTGAACCAAGATCTGGGGTGCATTTCCCAAAATGTTTGTGATGCTAAGTACTTCGTAACCAGTGTTGCCAACTTAGCGGCTTTATTTAGTGAGTTTTCAGACCCCCCAGCGACTTTTTTTCAAAAAAGTGATTTTTATTGGAGACTTTTTGAGACTTGGACGTGAAAGCACATATCGCTCTGCAGTTACTGTCCTAAACGAGCAGTGGGTGCTCTGTAGATTTATCCTACCCATCGATTTGTCCTACCGAGCATGCGCACACCTGTTTTTGACTCGTTTAGTGGAACGCCTAAGGTTAGTAATGTGTGGTTTTAGTTTTAATTTCTTTAAAAGTTTAAAGTTTAAGTGTATGTAATGCCGTTATTATGTGACTTATTTTGTATTCTCTTTCAGAACTATGCAAGGTGCTCAAATGAGCTATTCTTGATTGAATACAGTTGAATAACTGTTGTTTATCTAATGCTGTGTTAACATTTAATTTAACCACGTTTATACATGCCTTGCATGCACGAAAGAGTTTGTTGCTCTGTGTACTCTACTCCATTCATAAAATAAACTCCTACAGGACCCCAACTTAAAAAGTTATGGACCATTCATATATCTGCAAAACCACAACCATGGTAATGACATGGTAGTGTGTGTTGTCCTGATATGAGTGTAGCAGGTGCCACCGTGCTGTTGGGATCTTTTACCCTGTTAGCACTGTCTGTAGCCACACAATGTTATTTATTTATCAATAGACACTTTCTAATAAGAGAATGCTGTTGGCACTTGTCTTGCCTTAGCATTAAGGTCTTTAAAATTCCAACAACACTGCTAGCTACATCTAATACACTTATTACAGTACAACACACACTAACATGTTATAACTACAATACCATTTACAAATGATACAATTGTAGAATGGACCAACTGAAGTACGTGCAGATCTTTATTGTACAATTAAACTGTTTTATTTACATTATCAGTATAAAAATGGAATGTTTCTCAGTTTAGAAGTATAATTCAGTATTAGTGATTATTTGTTGCAGAGGTCGGTCTTGCAGCAAACGCTCCCTCTGATAACACATTCAGTCAGAGTGGTGCATTTATTTAAAGCTAGAGAAAGAAAAAGAAAATAATCAGTCATTCTGAATCATAGAACATAATGCTTTAGCATAATGTGAGCTTTTTTAACAGTTACAGTGTATCACGAAGAACAATGTTAAATTAAATTAAATTTGTATGATTTATTATTAAATTTGTATGATTTATTATTTTTGTTTGACTGTGCTGGTGGGCCACAAATAATACAATTTAAGACGCGGACCGTATAAAATCTGACCTGGCCAGACTTAATCCATATACAAGCATGCTTTTAAAGGCCAAAATTTCAGCCAAATAGTTTGGTAGGGTATCAAATAAAAACTCACGTTAAAGCAAAAGTGTCCTCTAAATGTGTTGTGTAGAAGTAAGAAAGTTACTTGATGAAAAGGTACAAGTACTGCGTTAGTTTTTACATTTTGAAGCCAATAGGCTTGAATATGAGCCTGTAGGGGTGTAAGAGTCATAATTAGTTCATCATTATGTACTTTTTTAAAGCTTAAATCACTCACCCTCCACCAAAAGCAGAGAAAGAACCAGAGTCACAAGCAGGAGCTTCATAATTCTGTAACATATAAAAGGAACAGTGATGTTACTTTCTGCAGACAAAGTTCTTCTGATGTTCCTTATTACTAACTACATGTTTAACATAAAAATAACACAGTTTTCTCAGTACCTATTGCATGACTAATCCAAAAATATATATCTATATATGACAAATAGAGGCATTGTATTTGATTATTCTATCCAAAAAGTGTCCAAGTCCCCAAGCTCTGCACCCTTGTCTACACTAGTCAAAAGCCTGAGAAAATAAATATGTTTTCAGTCTAGACTTAAACATTGAGACTGTGTCCGAATCCCGAACAGAGGCAGGAAGATTATTCCAAAGTTGTGGAGCTTTGTAAGAAAATGCTCTTCCACCAGCCCTGATCTTTTTAATTCTAGGAACTATAAGTAACCCTGCATCTTGTGGGCGAAGTGGGTTGTAGTGATTAATAAGTTCACTCAGATACTGTGGAGCCAGACCATGTAGCGCTTTATAGGTTAGTAAAAGTATTTTGTAATCAATGCAGAATTTAACTGGCAGCCAGTGTAGAGATTATAGAACAGGACTAATATGATCAAATTTTTTAGTTCTAGTTAGCACTGGAGCTGCTGTATTTTGAACTAACTGGAGTTTGTTTATGGATCTACCAGAGCATCCAGTTAGAAGAGCATTACGATAATCCAACCGAGAAGTTATAAACGCATGGATCAGTTTTTCGGTGTCATTAACAGATAGTATATTTCTTATTTTAGAAATATTATGCAAATGATTATTATTATTAAATGATAGAAAGCAACTCTAGTAATATTATTGACGTGTGTATCAAAGGAAAGATCTGAACCTAGTGTGACAGTTTTTTACATCTGGGCTGGGATTAACAGAGAAAGTGTTTAGGTTTAGCACCAGGTTAGACAACTTGTCTCTTGCAGCTTTAGAGCCAACAAGTAAAACCTCTGTTTTATCTGAATTAAGTTATAGAGTGTAAATAATAGCGGTCCCAGTACCGACCCTTGTGGAACACCACACTTTTGTAGTTTCCGAGCATTTATGATTTACATAAACCAATTGAGAGCGGTCAGTCAAATATGATTGAAACCAAGAGAGTGCGAGTCCTTTAACACCTACTGTATTTTCTAGCCTCTCCAGTAAAATGTTATGATCGACCGTAACAAATGCTGCACTAAGATCTAATAGAACAAGAAAAGAGACACATCCATTATCAGAAGACATTAACAACTTGTTAACTACTCTAATTAATGCGGTTTCGGTACTATGCTTGGGTCTAAAACCAGATTGCAATTTTTCATGAATACAATTTTCATTCAAATAAGAACATACAGTAATTGTTTGGAAACGACTTTTTCTAATATCATAGAGACAAAAGGAAGGTTTGAAATTGGCCTATAATTAGATAAAACATGTGGATCAAGGTTAGGTTTTTTAATCAGGGGTTTAATAACAGCACTTTTAAACAACTTAGGTATGTACCCAAGGCTAAGGGATGCATTGATTAATGTAAGCAGGGGATCTACAATGGCTGGGAGTAAATCTTTAAGTAAACGAGTTGGAACAGGATCGAGTATACACGATGATGACTTTGATGATTTAATCAACGCAGTTAGTTCATTTTGGGAGATTGGATTAAAGTTTCAACATGAACATGAACACTGTTCCACAACTGTTTGACAGTCCAGCCTCTTAGATGCTGTAATTTCTGAACCTGTAGGCCTCTGTATAAATGAAATACTAAACCCCCGAAATATTAACTTGTTGTTATAAGAAAACGTATTGGTTACAGTCTTTAGAGTCAAACAATTTATAAAAATTAGCAGGGTTACTGTATTTATTTAAAATGTCATCAAATCATTTTGGTTTGTCCATAATCCTGATGTTACCTGCAGGTTATACAGAGACCTACAGGTTCAGAAATTACAGCATCTTGGAGGCTGGACTGTCAAACAGTTGTGAAACAGTGTTTATGTTCATGTTGAAACTTTAAGATTCTAGTATAACCCTCTTTGGGTTATAAAGTTAACACTTAAGGTTAACAGAAGCACGTAAGATGGCTGACTCCAGGAACCACCTGTGATTCAACATCAGATGCACACAGAGCAGGATCACATCTAAAAGCCTGCAACTTAAATCTTCTGTCAAGGGTCACCAAGTTAGCAAGATCATTTACTAAAGTGTTTTCAGTTTGAGTGTGTATAGACATAAGATACTTAACAGCAATAATTGATGTTTCAATTTACCAAAGAGCAAAATCTATTTGCACTGCAAACGCATTGTTTCCTTTAACCACCTCCACTAAATAAACAAATGTTGAATCACATCAATCTCTATTTGTAGTAGTACTAAATAATTATGTACTCACGTGTACTGTATATTGTCACAATATATTTACATGTACTGTATATAGATTTACAGTATATTTACTAAATGTGTATGTTCAATTATTGTTTAATTGTGTCTGGTAAAAGGGAACAACCAATATTTCATGGACTGGGAAAGATATGGCCCAGAAGCAAGTTCCCTGTCAGACAAATGTTGAACCAAGATCTGGGGTGCATTTCCCAAAATGTTTGTGATGCTAAGTACTTCGTAACCAGTGTTGCCAACTTAGCGGCTTTATTTAGTGAGTTTTCAGACCCCCCAGCGACTTTTTTTCAAAAAAGTGATTTTTATTGGAGACTTTTTGAGACTTGGACGTGAAAGCACATATCGCTCTGCAGTTACTGTCCTAAACGAGCAGCGGGTGCTCTGTAGATTTATCCTACCCATCGATTTGTCCTACCGAGCATGCGCACACCTGTTTTTGACTCGTTTAGTGGAACGCCTAAGGTTAGTAATGTGTGGTTTTAGTTTTAATTTCTTTAAAAGTTTAAAGTTTAAGTGTATGTAATGCTGTTATTATGTGACTTATTTTGTATTCTCTTTCAGAACTATGCAAGGTGCTCAAATGAGCTATTCTTGATTGAATACAGTTGAATAACTGTTGTTTATCTAATGCTGTGTTAACATTTAATTTAACCACGTTTATACATGCCTTGCATGCATGAAAGAGTTTGTTGCTCTGTGTACTCTACTCCATTCATAAAATAAACTCCTACAGGACCCCAACTTAAAAAGTTATGGACCATTCATATATCTGCAAAACCACAATCATGGTAATGACATGGTAGTGTGTGTTGTCCTGATATGAGTGTAGCAGGTGCCACCGTGCTGTTGGGATCTTTTACCCTGTTAGCACTGTCTGTAGCCACACAATGTTATTTATTTATCAATAGACACTTTCTAATAAGAGAATGCTGTTGGCACTTGTCTTGCCTTAGCATTAAGGTCTTTAAAATTCCAACAACACTGCTACATCTAATACACTTATTACAGTACAACACACTAACATGTTATAACTACAATACCATTTACAAATGATACAATTGTAGAATGGACCAACTGAAGTACGTGCAGATCTTTATTGTACAATTAAACTGTTTTATTTACATTATCAGTATAAAAATGGAATGTTTCTCAGTTTAGAAGTATAATTCAGTATTAGTGATTATTTGTTGCAGAGGTCGGTCTTGCAGCAAACGCTCCCTCTGATAACACATTCAGTCAGAGTGGTGCATTTATTTAAAGCTAGAGAAAGAAAAAGAAAATAATCAGTCATTCTGAATCATAGAACATAATGCTTTAGCATAATGCGAGCTTTTTAAACAGTTATATAGCTCATGTCATCATTTTGCAAACTATTTAAAAAGTCAAATTTAGAGTAATGCTAGCCATTCATCACTGAGGTCCGGCTTCAAATCCCAGCTGTGCTTTTGGCCGACCAGGCATCTACACAGACATGATAGGCTAGTTTTAGGATTATTGTGCTGAACAGTGTAGCCATTCAGAGGTGCAGTTGTCAGTAAGCTCTCAGTGACAAGCCCAAGATTAGATAAAAATAAAGAGGGTTGCATCAGAAAAAAGCAAAGAAGAGCAATTAGACTGCTGACTTCTCTGGGCTCTGAGGCATCTAAGATGGACCATCACACAGAATTTTGAAACAAAAAAAGCGACAACGACGACATCTTAAGAAATGCAGGAATGGATGTTTATTAATAAATGAAATGAAGTTGAGCAGACAAAACATGAAATATCTCAGGTTCATACTGTCTGCAATCAAATAAAAGTCAAAGTAAATGTAAGAAATTTAGTATTTTTTATTATTTACATTTTTCATGCTGTCCCAACTTTTTCTGATTTGGGGTTGTAGATTAGGAACCTGACCTTTACACACTCTTCTTGTTACTCCACCATCAAACCATATAGTTTAAACAATTTCCTTACAGAAAACTACATATAGTCAACTACAGAGTAAAAGCTATATAAAAATGTCTTAATAATAAAACATACCACGGGCAGTCATGGTATTTACTGCTGTCTTCATGCATATGTTTCCATAAGTGCAAGTTTCAGATGTACATGTGAGGTCATTCACATCACGCTTGACACACTGAAGAGCAGAACCTGTAACAAAGTAAGCACATAAGAAATTGATATAATAAAGCAATAAGCCACGATAGGCCGTGCGTTACTGTGATTTTAGCACGGGAATGACTTTTATCCCGTGCTAAAATCATAGCAGTAACGCACGGTCTCGAGTGGCTTATTGCTTTTATAAAACGGCGGTCAACATAAAATACAATAAATACAACAATGTTTAATTCATAAATGTATTTATTGTGTATAAACTTACATTATAAAACGGATAGTTCCGGTCCTAAAATCTGATTGGCTGAGCCGCGTTCGAAGCCGTTGTAAAATCCCAGATAAACGCACACCTAGGACCACCTCACATCATTCCATATTAATACGCCACTGAATAGGAAAAGTTAATGTTATTTTCGCCCTCATGTTGCCTAGCAACACTGTTAATCGAACTATTTTGCGTTGCGGAAGAATGCTTTATTGTAAGTTTATACACAATAAATACATTTATGAATTAAACATTGTTGTATTTATTATATTTCATGTTGACCGCCGTTTTATAAAAGTAATAAGCCACTCGAGACCGTGCATTACTGTTATGATTTTAGCACGGGGAAAGAAGTTTTAGAACAAAAACGTCATCCCCGTGCTAAAATCACAGTAATGCACGGCCTCTCGTGGCTTATTGCTTTAATAAAGCATTCTTCCGCGACGCAAGGTAGTTCGATTAACAGTGTTGCTAGGCAACATGAGGGCGAACATAACATTATTTTTTTTCTTTTCAGTGGCGTATTAATATGGAATGATGTGAGGTGGTCATAGGTGTGCGTTTATCGTGGATTTTACAACAGCTTCGAACGCGGCTCAGCCAATCAGATTTTAGGACCGGAACTATCCGTTTTATAATTGTATAATAATAATTTTATAAATGGATCACATTCAACAGGCAGGTTGTGGCAAGTTAATGGCATTGTGTGGAATATGTTCTACTTTATACAAGCAACAGTGGGTGATGATGTTGAATATGATGATCATCAGCTATGATGAGTGCAATGCAGGGCCTCAGGAACACCTTCCATTGCAAAAATGTAGATCCATATGCAAGCATGCTTTTGAAAGCCAAAATTACAGCCAAAGAGTTAGGTAGGGTATCAAATAAAACTTCAAGTTTAAGTAAAAGTGTTCTCTAATTGTGTTGTGTAGAAGTAAGTTACAGTACTTATAAAAAGGAACTCAAGTACTGCATTAGTTTTTACATTTTAAAGTCAATAGGCCTCAATATGAGTCTATAGGTGTGTAAGAGTCATAATTAGTGCATCATTATGTACTTTTTTAAAGCTTAAATCACTCACCCTCCACCAAAAGCAGAGAAAGAACCAGAGTCACAAGCAGGAGCTTCATAATTCTGTAACAGGAAAAGAATGAACAGTGATGTTACTTTCTGCAGACAAAGTTCCTCAGATGTTCCTCATAACTAACTACATGTTTAACATAAAAATAACACAGTAAACTATTGCATGACTAATCCAAAAATATATATTGTTATATGACAAAGGCATTCTATTTAATTATTCTATGCCAAAAGGACTCTGTTTTTGCAGGGTAAATATGTTTTGTCATACAGCAAAATGTAACATTACACATGTACTGTAAATGTTATTTTAAGCTAAATAAGGTTATAATCACAGTTCATCACTGGTGCACCCTACTGGCAAATTTAACCAGCTTGTGTCTATTTACACTCAAACTGAAGTTGATTCAAGCCCTGCATCAGCCAGGTTGCCACTGTTGGGCCCTTGAGCAAGGCCCTTAACCCTCAATTGCTTGCAATGTATACTGTCTCAATTGTAAGTCGCTTTGGATAAAGGCATCTGCTAAATGCTTAAAATATAAATGTAAATGTTATCAATTAAGGTCTGTGTTCATGACACCACAAACATTAACAGACTATGTAAAATTAGGATTTATTTAATGGTAGCAATGAAACAAAATCAGTGCTAAAAAAAAAGCCATTTTAAAGAAGACTGGATGATTGGGATAGTGTTTTATAAAAAAAAAAAATACTTTACAATATTTTGTACCTTGTCTTTTTCTTTGAACAATGTAGAAACTAGGGCCAAACAGAAATGCTTTAATTGTCAACAGAATTCCGTGTGTCTTCACTCTTTACAGCAATTATATTAATAAAATGATTCCAGCTTTACAGCAACTCTTGAGAGAAGGTTTCCCTTGTGAAGAGACATAGAGGGACATAGACGTGTGGGTTTGGAGTGTGGAAGTCGGTCTGGCAGCAGAGGTTAGGGCTCGGTTCCTGCTCAGCAGACCAGAGCATTCTGACCAGAGCAGCAAAACAAAGAAAATAACACAGGATTATCTGTATAAATTAAGTTTATTAATACAGTGCACACATTTTATTACAAAAGCATGCCGTTTAAAAAAATAGAATTAAATGATCATATCAAACAGATTTATATCAAATTTCATGTACCACACATTGTTATGACAATTTTAATTAATGCTTTTTTTTTTAGAATTTCATAAGTTAGATTTAGCTGCCTACAACCCAGTGTAACCAGTTAAAATTAACTAAATAATTAGTTAAATAATTAAATAACACAAAATTATTCAGTCGTCAAAGCATATTGATGATACATTCACCTCATGACACACTGCTCCTCCCTACATGAAAGTAAATAAGCTGCTTTATAAGTAAAAAGTATTGGTATCGGTATCTGCGATACTGGTCCTGTATTTACTTGGTATCGGATCGATACCAAATTTTGCAGTATCGCACACCACTACTAGCAAGATCCTTCACTAAAGTGTTTTCAGTTTGAGTGTATATAGACACAAGGTGGTTAAAAGTTTTACAGCAATAATTGATGTTTCCATTTACCAAAGAGCAAAACATACTTCGTTCTGGCAATTAAATCCAAATGATTTGCTAGAAAACAGAACTGACCATGAAGCCACACTGTTGTAGGATGTACACAGGAAATGCTAAACAAAATTTTTAATTAATGTTTTTGTAATTTTATAAGTTAGATTTAGCTGCCTACAACCCAGTGTAACCAGTTAAAATCTCTTCTCAGGTGACCTGATGTGGGATTCCGACCCTGATGTTGTTGCTCTAACAGCAGGCACGTGCACAGATAGACCCCTAGTGGTGCTCAAGCACCTGCCCTTTTGCCATGGATGAGAAAAGTGCCCTTTCTGCTGGAGCCCAGTTTTTTTCTACATTCATCAATATTTAAAAATAAAAATGACCCTCTCTGTCATCAATTCCCCCCAAAAGTGCTTTGATATCTGACGGGCATTTATTTGAGTTCTTGTGAGAATTCTGCCCCGATCTGATCCGCGGCGCGCACAAGCTCCCGTCTTGCCCCTTCCTCCTCCTCCTCCGGTTAGCACTCATGCAGTGCTGAGTGCCAGGCCAAACCGCTGCTACACACTTCTCCTCTGACCCGCAGCATCAGACAGACAGGTAATGACAGTGTTTCATACAAAGGGCATCCATGCATAACGCATGGCCTACACGTTTTGTACTCATGAGTCATGAAATACGTGATTTCAAAGCCTCGTCCAGCTGTTTACTGATGTTTGTCATGTTTAATGAAGGGGGAGGGGGACAAACTGCAGCAGACAGACAGACAGACAAAGAATTTAAAGACAGTTTTACTGTTTTACAAATTAGACAAGTTCACTGGTTTTGTTTCATTTAAAATCTTACTTATTTTGATGTGAAAGCCTGAAGAAAAAAAAGCATGAGCACAAACATTGTGCAGGAGAATGTCAAGTAGCTCTCACAGTAAAGTGTTGAAAATAGATACAAACATACAATATTTTATAATTACAGCATCCTGGCCCAAACGCTGAGTAGGAAAAGCCACCTTTAGTCAAGGAGTTATTTTCATGCAAGCATTTATACTTCAACAGTTTACAAATGAGGAATAATTTTGCTAGGTAATTAACATTACAAACTAATATATGTAGAAGGCTAAATATAATGCTCTATGATATAGAACAGCATACAAAAAATTATGAATAAATGGAAAAATTTTATTTAGATGTCTATTTGATTTTATTGGCATAATAATAGGCCCATTGTTAACATTAACTACCCAAAGTGGGTTTCTGATTTGAAATCAAAGGTAGGTCTTAAGTTGAGCTACATGACAGTCTGGTGAGGTATATTTGGTTTAATGTTTCAACTCTGTCAGAAAACAGTAAAATGATGTATACTGTGTTCTCCCCTTTATGGAGATTCAGTAAGTCACTCTTGATTATTATGCACAACATTGATTTATCTCATTTACAAATTTTGCAGCATAATGCCAACAAAAGAAAGGTTACAAAAACAGAGAGAAAAGGAACTACGGGTAGCAGCTCTCTTTTATCCTGGATTAGGCCATCTACCAGTAAAGCAAATGAGGGAGATGTATCAGTATCTTACATTGACTTTTACTATAATTTCATAGCAGACAGTGGGTGTGTTCAAAAACCTAGGGAGCTCTCTACATAAACAGCATTTTACGTAAGGCTGTCCGAAATCCTAGTAAGGTACAGTGGTGTTCAAAAAAATAGCAGTCCAACACCATTAACTTGATAAATCAAAGTTTTTAGTAGAAATGCTATTTCTACATAGCAAAAAATTTACTTGAAAGTGTAGTAGAGTATTGAAAACAAAACAAACCCAACAATTAGGACATGCATGCCGTTCATTCTGAGTAATCGAAGCATTGATTGAAAGGGGGTTGTTCAAAATAATAGCAGTGAGGAGTTCAATTGGTGAAGTCATTCATTCTGCAGAAGAATGGGTGTCAATTTTGGCCCTTATTTAAGGTAGGAGGGTGGCAAATGTTGCACAGGTTGGTCACAGCGCATTTTCTTCTGAAATACTGGGTAAAATGGGTTGTTCCAGACATTGTTCTGATGAACAGCGTACTTTGATTAAAAAGTTGATTTTAGAGGGAAAAAACATACAGAGAAGTGCAGCAAATGATAGGCTGATAAGCTAAAATGATCTCAAATGCCTTAAAGTGACAACCAAAACCTGAAAGACGCAGAAGGAAGCATGGAACTACTGTTTGAATGGATCAAAGAATAGCCAGAATGGCAAAGGTTCAGCCAGTGATCACCTCCAGAAAGATCAAGGAACATCTGAAGTTACCAGTGAGTACAGAAGATGATTAAGTGAAGCCAATTTACCAGCAAGAACTCCTTGCAAAGTCCCGTTGTTAAGAAAAAGACATGTCCTGAATGGGTTAACATTTGCGAAGAACACATTGACTGGTCCAAAGAGAAATGGCTCAACATTTTGTGGACTGGTGAAAGCAAAATTGTTCTTTTTGGGTCAAGTGGCCATAGACAGTATGTCAGATGACCCTCGAGCAATGAATTCGAGCCAAAGTACACTGTGAAGACAGTAAAGCATGGTGGTACAAAACTATGATATGGGGATGTTTCTCATACCATGGTGTTATGTCTATTTATCACATACGAGGGATCACGGATCAGTTTAAATATATCAGAATACTTGAGGAGATCATGTTGCCCTATGTCGAAGAAGAAATGCCCTTAAAATGGGTGTTTTAACATGACAATGACCCAAAACATCTTGGTTACAGACAAACAAGATTGAGGTAATAGAGTGGCCAGCCCAATCCCCTGACTTCAATCCCATAGAGAACTTGTGGGCTGAAATCTGAAACGCGTTTTTTTGAGGCAAAACCCAAAATTGCAGAAGAACTGTGGAATGTAGTCTAATCATCCTGGACTGGAATACGTGTTCAGAGGTGCCAGAAGTTGGTCGACTCCATGCAACACAGATCTCAGAAACAATTGTTATGCCACTAAATATTAGTTCAGTAATTTAAAGTAAAGTGAAACCTCAAACATTTTTTCATGTTATAGATACATTTTTTGAGTTTTTAAAGAACAATGCTGGCACTGCTATTATTTTGAACAGCCTAATATTCATTTTTCTTAACTTTCTGTAAAGGATTAACACAAACTGGTTTGATTTAGAATTAAAAGTGTAGTATTTTCAGTGCATTTGCATTTATGGAAATAAAAGTTATTATAATGATTTTGTGCTTTATTCACTTTTTTAAAATCACTGCTATTTTTTTGAACACTACTGTATCTTAAAATTTCAACGCTATTTTGACTCAAGAACGAGTGAGGATCCGATGCTGCCTTAGCAGTGGAGACAATCCCAGCATTCAAAGAGGCACTTTTCTCATAGAAAAATACGGCGGACGATGCAAAGCAAAGAACGGACTTATTTTCAAACGTTAATAAATTATCATTGATTTTTAATTTGTATAAACATGTACAAGTGTATATATTTGCAAGTTCAGGGACAGTTGAACCATTTTTGGTACACGGAGGGAGATGTAATGACTTATTAGAATCCTCTCTTAGGCAGCTGCTTATGTCGACAGTAAGACAGCAAGGCAGCTCCCCAGGTTTTTGATGCCTTATGAGTCGATGACTTATTAGAATCCCCTCTACTGAGCAGTCGACAGTAAGACAGCAAGGCAGCTCCCCAGGTTTTCGATGCCTTATGAGTCGATGACTTATTAGAATCCCCTCTACTTAGGCAGCTGCCTATGTCGACAGTAAGACAGCAAGGCAGCTCCCCAGGTTTTCGAACACACCCAGTGTAAACCTGAGATATTTCATGTTTTGTTTGGTGAACCTCATTTCATTTGTTAATATCCATCCACTCCTGCATGTCAGGTCTGCAACATATTTTTAAAAAAGTTGGGACAGGGCAATTAGGGCTAGTAATAATATCTATCCCTTTTTATCCTATTTGCTCTTAATCTATTTGTCTTCAACTTTCTCCTGTTGGAATTATGGCACTTAGCATTGTGTTCCATCACATTTCCTATTAATTACATTATTTAATGGTCTAAGAACTGAGGACACTAATTGTTAAATTTTTGCAAGTAGAATTTCTGCTCCATGGTGATCATTGACTGATTCTCTTTTTTATGATGCATTCTGTGACTACAAAGCCAAACTATTGTAGGATATGCAGAATGAGGCCTGGTATGTCTTGCTTAAATAACCACTGACCTCCAGGAAAGGAAAGATGTTGCCTTGATGCCAGGATATATCTCTCTAAAATCCCAATATATGTCCTAGCATCAATTGTACCTTTAAACATTTGCAAGTCACCCATGTTGTGGGAATGAATGCAACACACACCCCAAGTATGTTTGTTTGTTTGTTTTTACTGTTCCTCATTACTTGCCAAGAACCTGACAGTTCCTCATGAGCAAACGAATTAGCCTATAACGACTTTTCTCTTACAGGTTCTGCTGCACCTTGTGCCAACTGTGGCACTTCAAACAAAATGTGTCCTCATGAAACTTGTGGACAAGACCCCAGTATGGCCAATCCCGCCAAACCACAAGCTAAAGGTTTTATGCTTTCTTTTTGTTATTTTTTTTCTTTTGTAATTTTGCCAGACCTTTAAAAAACGACCATAGCAGATGAGCTGCCTAACATTGTTAACTTGAATTATTTATGGGTTTTATTTTCTATCTGGGATGTGGCAATCAGTGTAATATTTAAAAGTGTAAAATGTTAAACATTAGGGATGTAACAATGCATTCTACACACGATGCGATACGATTCACGATACTGGGTTCACAATGTGATTTTTTTCCCAATTTTTTTTAAACAAAATGAAATTGAAGACAAATTATGACAAAGTTTCTTTTTATTATTTCTCTTTAAAAAAATTAAATAAAATACTGTATTTGTGCTTATCTTTTATTTATCTAAATAATGAATGTCCTTTTATTTCTGAAGTAGGTACAAACTATGCCGAACTATGCTTATTGTGTAAAAAAAACTGAAATGAAATTGTAAAACAAATCCATCATGATATAAATACGTGAATGATACAAATAAAGAAAGTGTCCTCACATAAATAAATTTGGCTGGAAAATTTGGTCGGGGACCTGGCAACTTTGTGAAGTGCCGTCAACCAGGCGAGGTGAATAGCGTCAGTGCCCTCTGCTGTTTAAAGTGAATACTGATTAATCTTAAATGAATAACCTATTCTTGTGGTGCATCGTTACATCCCTATTAAACATAATTGAATACTTTTGTTTTTTAATGGATGCATGTGAGCCTGTGTTGACATTAACATTTGTAATTGATTTTATGTCCTCAGCTGCTAATCCAAGGACTGGCCTGAACTTTAACACTTTCCATTAAAATGGGACTCATGCTGCAAGTTCAACCTTTGTTTGTTTGAGTTGTTGCTTTAATATAAATCAAATTTGTGAAATAAAGATGTTCTGAAAGTGAATCACATTGGTGTGGTATTACTGTAAACCCAAATAACAATATTTAATTATTTTATGACAGTGACAATTATGACAATCTTGAATTTTAAGAATTTCTGCTACTTTTTTAAATTAAATTACCAGACACTTTCATGTTTAAAAAGCTTTTTACTTTTTTCATTAGATTATGAGGGGTTTTCTAAAAAATATGACTTTCTGCTGGGTCAAAAACATACTGCCAAGTAGGGAAGAAAAGAATTTTGAAGTTTGAATAACATAACTATATATGTTAAATATATTAAAAATTGTTGATGTGTTGCATTCTTTACACCACTGGGACAAAAGCAGTGATGTACTGCTACTGAAAAAGGAAATACACAAAGCAGATAAATCGATATACTTCAGATACTGTGACATAACAATTTAGTGTGACTCCAGTCAGTGACTCTAATGATCAATTCACATAATGAACTCCAAAAAAATAGACCCTAAAAAGTGTATCTACATGTAAACTGTGTTACAAACCTCTAAGCACATTTTCCTAGTACTACAGGTGCTCAAAAATGTTACCACCTTGTGTAAATCTTGTCCCATTATCCTTTAAACCACACCTGGGAGTTGCACGGCCCCCGGGCCACATCCGGCCAGTAGGGTGTCTCTGACCGGTCTTTTTCTTTATCTTTACTTTTCTTTTTTTTTGTTCTTTCTTTTCTTTACTTTACTTTCTTTTCTTTACTTTACTTTTTTCTTTTTCTTTATCTTTATCGTTACTTTTCTTTCTTTTTTTACTTTAACTTTTGTACTTTCTTTTCTTTTGCAAGAGAGAGAGCGCGAGAAACTTCCGTCCTCTACCCAGGTTATCAGCTGTGTGTGTTTACTCACATGAGACAAAAACCCAGCGATGTCTGATTGCCTCTCTGTCTTTTTATAGGCCTGTGCAGTGTGCACAGGTGTTGTGTATTAGGCCTGATTGCCAGCTCGCTGTTGGCCCCTAGTGGCTGGAGTCTGCCTAGCCCCAAGGCCACCCCTTACATATACAGTGATAATTACACTCGGATATTCAGCAGAACCCTTTTCCATAGCTTCTTACAGTTCTAACTGTAAATCCACTACTGTCTTAATTTGATCTACTCAAATCTAGGCTGTCCTTTAAAGTAGGAACACGTGGAACAAAATGTATTCACACAATAAAATGTATCTGATAAGTGCTTGGAAGACGCAGGAAACAGGAAAGACTGACTATTGGAAACTGTTCATAATAAAAGGTACAGTAAGGAGGTGAGTAATCAAACATTAATATACCTAAACTCAAAAACTAAAAGTAGAACCTAATCTAAAACAAGTCTTCTTTACTAAAAGTATGCAATAAATCACCATAAAATATTTAGCCACAATATTCTAACCTTGCTGTATCAGGCTGCACACAGGCAACGGCAGATTCCTGTTAAAGAAACATTTAAAAGTGTTGGTTGTCCTGCACTGAGCTGCTAAGGCAGCAATAATTATCTTTGTCCCCAAAATCTTTAATGGTAATCACCTCAAATCCTGGATTGTCAATGCCATGCTGGGCATGCTTGTGAAGTACAGGATCTTTAAAGCAACTAAAACAGTGTGGTGTGCTCACTGCAACAGTCTTCGAAACGTTGGAGAAATCAACAAAGTATTTGCCACCCCTGGTTCGCGAAATAACCGGCAGGAAGCTGTATCCCCACTGGATCTCACGCGGGATGAAGGAGGTGCGGACCTGGCAAGACGAGCTGGTGGACTCAGCCATGCCATCCAGGAAGACCACCAGCTCAAAGTCCTGCTTCTGCAGTGTGTCGGCAGCCATCTCCGAAAAGGGGCTTGAACTGTCAATCACATGGTAGAGAGTGAGGGGACTGACAAAGAAGAGGTTGTCCTTGCCTGCATCTACTTGGAATTCAACATTTACTTGGTCCAGGATGACGGGCTCTCCGTCGGGAGGGATGCTAGTCCTCACGAACTTGCCATAAATATGGCTCCTGATAAGCAGCGTCTTCCGGAGGTTGGCAACCCGGATCTGCAGGCAGAGCTTTTCATTTTTCAAACTGATCACTGCAGTGTCGCTAAAGGTAACAGTCTTTGCTCGCTTTTTAGGGAGGGACAATTTGGCCAAAATCAGGCCACACATGAAGCAGTTTATGATGGTACCCATTAGAGATTGGATGATGAGAAGGACTACTGTTTTGGCACAGTTCCCTGTTAAGGCTCGTCCACCATATCCAATTGTTGTTTGCGTTTCTAAAGAGTAAAGAAAGGCGCTTGTGAGACTGTTGATATTTTCTACGCACTTTAAATGGCCATTAGGAGTACCCCCAACGTCAAGGTCTCCATTGCTTTTGGCAATCGAGTACCACAGCAGGCCAAAGATGAACCAGCTTCCCGTAAAAGCAGTGATGAAAAAAAGTATAACAAACCGCCATGGAAATTCAACAAAGGTGGTCCAAAAGTCTTTCAGGTACACTAAATAGTTCTGATACGTAACATTGTCATATTCTATGTTGCAGTGGCCGTCTTTGGTCACGAGCCGCCTCTTGCGAATCCTTCGTTCTGTTAAGTGATCCTGAATCGGCTTCCGGATGAACTTCAACATACCTGAAATGTATTTAACAGATTAGTCAATGGTCAGAGAGGTCAACTAAACAGACCTAATTTAGCTCATTTCATCTCTGTATTTGCAGGTGTATTTCATTTCTGTATAAGTTTTAGAGCCCTTTGAAAATGCCATTGATTAATCTTACAGTGCAAAGGCTGGAAACATTTGAACCCTTTGTACTCACTTATTTTGCAGCAATAACCTCCACCAACTTATATTTTATTTTATACATGCACACTACTTGTCTAAAATAAAATATCAGCATGTTTCTTTAATAAACTATGAGTATAAGTCCGTACTTTATCTAGCCGAATATGTACACCAATCAGCCATAATATTAAAACCACCTCCTTGTTTCTACACATATTGTCCATTTTATCAGCTCCACTTACCATTAAGAAGCACTTTCTAGTCCATCTGTTTCTCTACATACTTTTTAGCCTGCTTTCACCCTGTTCTTCAATGGTCAGGACTCTCCCAGGACCTCAGGATTATTTGGGTGGTGGGATATTCTCAGCACTGCAATGACACTGACATGGTGGTGGTGTGTTAGTGTGTGTTGTGCTGGTATGAGTGGAAAATACACAGCAGCGCTGATGGAGTTTTTAAACACCTCACTGTCCCTGCTGGACAGAGAATAGTCCACCAACCAAAAACATCCAGCCAACAGCGCCCCATGGGCAGCGTGCTGTGACCTCTGATGAAGGCCTAGAAGATGACCAACTCAAACATCAGCAATAGATGAGCGATCGTCTCTGACTTTACATCTACAAGGTGGACCAACTAGGTAGGAGTGTCTAATAGAGTGGACACAGTATTTAAAAACTCCAGCAGCGCTGCTGTGTCTGATCCACTCATACCAGCACAACACACACTAACACACCACCACCATGTCAGTGTCACTGCAGTGCTGGGAATGATCCACCACCCAAATAATACCTGCTCTGTGGCGGTCCCGTGGAGGTCCTGACCATTGAAGAACAGGGTGAAATCAGTCTAAAAAGGTATGTAGAGAAACAGATGGACTACAGTCAGTAATTGTAGAACTTCAAAGTGCTTCTATATGGTAAGCGGAGCTGATAAAATGTACAGTGAGTGTAGAAACAAAGAGGTGGTTTTAATGTTACGGCTGATCAGTGTATATGTAAGCTATACATTAACTATCCATTTGTACTTCCTCTATGAAATTAACAATAAATAAAAGGTTTTTATTTCTAGTTTTCCCCTATTCACTTTTTAATTTGGTACATATTTAGTTCATGCTTGCCCTATTAGCAAGATATAAGAATAAATGAATAAAAATGTAATCTTACCTTCACTCAGACAGAAGTTATCAGCAGATCTTCTCAGACTGGAACTCAGTCTTCATCAGCTCTCATTTAATTATATTACTTCCCAAAATATTAATAGGACTACAGTCAGGTTTCATAAAATTCAGCAGTTTCATTTCCCCTCCAAGCAAACAACCACCGGAGTGTTGATAAAAAATAATCCTCAGTGAAATGCCCTAATCCCAGGCACATGCCACTCATTACACAAAGAAAGTAACAAGTGGTTGATTTTTTTTACACTCATATTCAGCATAAAAGGTTTTAGTTAGTAAGAACATTCAGATAAACGTCTTAACAATATTACACTGCTTTTCATTTCACACATGGTCCCCCAACGGTCAGTGCAACAGTGGAATTTGGGAAAAAGTGTACCCCATCTGAAGAAAAAACCTCCCAACTCCCCACTGCTTGGTTTTAGTAAAGCTTCACATGGGGCCACAAAATGAAAAGCATTTCTTCAAACACAATTCCTTTTATTTCCTGCCCCCATGTTACAACAGCCCTCATGGAATTTACATTATTGTAGTTAACTAACACTTTATGTATCTACACTTCAATACAACAGCTTGAATACTTAGACATTTATATATTAAATAAGCTGAACTATATTCAAAACTTTTAAGTCACCAAGCAGTAATTAAAAACTAACATTAATTATCCTAGCTGCTACCTGATCAGCAGTTAGCACTAATCTCCAATAAATCTTGCTTATTTTTTACGATTATAAACTACATACACAACAGAACCTTTTTTCTAAGGGGAACATGCATTTGTGCTGGAGATACACAGTGTTACCCATTATGCAAAAAGTACATCAGTGTATTTGAGAGAACTGAAACAAATGGTATGCCTATTTCTAAACAATACATTTAAAAGGAGTTTAAGTTTGTGTGCTGAAGTTGGAGACAGTGTTGCTGCTAATCTGGATTGAAGTCCCATGGTGTTGAAACATAAGTGGGTTTAGAAAGTCTGCAGGTAAAGGTCATGGCCAACTTTTGGTATAAGTAGATTCCACACCTGATCAGCTTTTTCATGATATACACTGGATCATGTGGTAAAATCTGACAGAACTTTAAGTACAGTTAAATACACTAGCACACCAGAGTTGGGGTTTCGACTACATCGTATCGAATCTCAGCTCTGCCTTTCCGACTGGGCTGGGCGGCTGCATGAACAACGATTGGCTGTTGTTCAGGGTTAGGGGTAAAAAAAAAAGTCGGATCATAGGTCCTCATAACTGGTGCAACTGCGGCCCGTGCTGGCTGACTGATGGTGCCTGCACAGGGCTGAGGAATAACGCTCATGGGGGTGTGGCCCTCCGTACACAGTGCCCGTCGGTGTATGAACTCGACTCGTGCAGGTGAAAAATGCAGTCTGTACTGACTGTACGTGCCAGAGGGGGCGTATGTCAGTTGAGAGGCGTCCTCAGTCAGCGGTGAAGGGTCGAATCAGTATAGAGGACGCAATCAAGGTAATTGGACACGACTAGATTAGGGGAGAAAACTGGGGGGGATCAGAAATTTCAGAGAACGGACAAAGTCTTTAGTCTGATTTAACTGGCATACTGGAACATTCGTTTTGGACATAATCTCTTCAGAAGAGTTCTCGACTCTCAGTATGAGGCCCAGAAACCACAAAGCTTTGGCTTTACCACAAAATGAATTCACATCATGAAGCCATTCAGACTTTGTATACCTACATTTAAAATGATAAACCACTCAAAGCGTCTTTATTGTACAAAAAAAATTTCTATTAAACACTGCAGGATTTCTGAAATTATGACAAAATCTATTCATTCATTCACTGTGTTTTGCCACCGCTTTATCCTGGTCTGGGTCATGGTGGGTCTGATTCATTGGGCGAAGGGCAGAAAACACCAGTCCATCACAGGGCAGACACACACTCACACCTAGGGCAGTTAAATAGCTGACCTGACTGCATGTCTTTAGACAAAGGGAGATCATGCAAACCCCAAACAGAAAGGAACCCCAAACCCTGCCTGCCTGATTGGGGAATCAAACCCATACCCGCTACCCACTGCACTGTGTGCCACACAAAATCTACATATTGTTGCATGAATGACTTCTCTGTATAGTCCTCATATTTCCAAAGAACACTGGGGTCAGGATGTTAAAATTTTAATCCTAGTCTGATTTAGAAAAACAAACCCTCACCCTCCACACACCCACACACACACACACACACACACACACAAAGCAGCTAAATCTTTCCTGCTTCTCTGAACTTGGTCAGCAGTGCATCATCTGCCCGTATGGGGAAGGTGAGGGTGCGTTTTTGGTAATACTCAGGTTGGACCTGCAGGTTCTGTATAACATCTGTAAGCAGATGTGCTCTCTCTACTCCACATCCTGGAGCTTCATAATCTAGAGAGGTGAAGTGCACATGGATGTGGTAGTAGGACGGCTGGTAGTGCAGGTACATCCGCAGCTTAGACGAGGGAACATTGTACTTCTTCCCAATGGCTTCCTGTGAAAGTAGTGATGCATTTTAATAAAAAGCAGTTTTAACATTTTCTTCGCTTACTTAACTAGTCTTTCACCATCTACTATTCATAATATTGTGGAAAGATTTGGAAAATCCAGATACATTTTTATCTGACAGCCTTATTTTTTGCCAAATATGACAATACCCCATATTAATTAAACAGGTCACAATTAGTATTGTAACATAATTTAATTGGCTTGCACTGCACATATTTATAAAATATGGCAAGTTTACTTTTTGACACAATTAATTTATGTCTTGGTAAATATTTGTGTCAGTATTCTTTAGTACTTACCACTCCAGGCACTAAATTACACTAGCCCACTAT